>NW_026910830.1:0-132973 GCF_963854185.1 Sardina pilchardus | reverse complement strand
GCCATAGATGTTGAGGAGATGATGGAACGATACACGGAAGAGTTGTCGTTTGACTGTATAGCTGCCATGCTACAGGCTGTGGAAATGCAAGAAATTATCCCACCATGTACAGTAGTTGCCCTTACTCAACAGTCAGCAGACAATGACCAATATACCCCTCTCCCTATTACTGAAATTAGGCAGAGTCAGCTAGATGACCCACACATTGGGCCAGTAATGAGATGCAAGATGACAAAGACAAAACCATCAGGTCACCCAGCCATGTCTCTCAGTAGTCAGGGTAAACGTCTCCTCCGAGAATGGGAAAAACTGCACATTGACGGAAATGGTCTCCTTAAGAGGAAGACAGCAACTAGGACTCAACTTATCTTACCAGACAAACACAAGACTTGTGTGATGCAGGAGTTGCATAACAAAATGGGTCATCAAGGAGTTGATCGCACATTGTCACTGATCAGAGACCGTTTCTTTTGGCCCCAAATGCGCAGCGAGATAGAGCACTATGTTACAAGGACGTGTGCTTGCTTGAAGCAAAAGAAGCCTAACAGGGAGACAAGAGCTCCTCTTACTAATATCGTCACAACCCACCCATTTGAGCTTGTCTCCATTGATTTTTTACACTTGGATAAATGTAAAGGGGGATGTGAATATATACTAGTTATAATTGACCATTTCACACGGTTTGTTCAAGTCTATGCTACTAAGTCAAAATCAGCCAAAACTGTAGCAGATTGCTTGTTCAATGACTATGCCCTTAAATTTGGATTCCCCAAGCGAATACACCACGACCAAGGGGGTGAGTTCGATAACAAGTTAATAGCCCAGCTGCAGAAGGTCTGTGGTGTCATGAGCTCGCGAACAAGTCCCTACCATCCACAAGGGAATGGTCAAGTTGAACGTTTTAATAGGACATTACTGCAGATGCTGAAGACACTGACTAATGAAGAAAAAAGAAACTGGAAGGAATCATTGAATAAACTGACATTTGCATATAACTGCACCAAGTGTGAGGTCACAGGCTTTTCTCCCTTCTACCTTCTTTATGGGCGAAACCCACGGTTGCCTGTTGACATCCTTTTTGAACTCACTGATAACACAGGCAAAATGAGTCACCAGGAATACATGAAAAGATGGAAAGAGCAGATGAAAGAAGCATATGAGATTGCTAGGGAAGGTGTAAGGAAAGCAGCAGGACAGAGTAAGAAGAATTATGACAAGAAAGTGAAAACCACAGTTTTGAATCCTGGTGACCGTGTTCTTGTTAGGAATTTAACACCAAGAGGAGGGACAGGCAAATTACGTAACCACTGGGAAGAGGCCATCCACATTGTTGTAAGACAAGTTAATGAAGACCTCCCCGTTTATGAAGTGGGACCAGAGCAGGGAAGAGGAAGATCTAGGGTCCTGCATCGTAATTTATTGCTGCCATGTGACCATTTGCCGATGGACGTCCCAATAAATGACAAAGCGAAATCCAATGAAATAAGGAAGACAAAAGGAAATGATGCTATGATCACAAATGATACTGATGATTCAGGTGCTGATGATGAAGTTGAAGTAGAGGCAGTTGAGCCTGAAACTGAAAATATGGCTGGGCCAGTGGAGGAAGTGTTGATGGATGAAAAATGCTCGGATGATGAATTAAGTGATGAGGAGTCTTCTGTGCCAGATCGTAGTGATGAAGAGATGGATGAGGTGTATCGAAGGCCACAGAGAAAAAGACAAGTTCCTAAGGTCTTTACTTATGATCATATCGGGATTCCCACTTGCCACAGAATTAGTTGTGCCCATGAATTACGGCAGTGTGGATCAAGATCTAACATTAGGTCGCAGTTACATACCACATGGCCAACGTCCTTACATTCTTATCAGCCATATTTTGTTTATACATTCTAACTGATTGTCTCAGTTCAGTTCTAGAGCTACAGAGCTTATCTATACACTCAGGAGCACTTTCAATATAGATTTAGAGGTCAGTTCAGGTTCAATTAGCTCTATTAGTTCAGGTTGAGCAGGAGACCCTACAGGATGACGATGTCGGGACGACATCTATTTTAGAGGGGGAGTATGTGGTGATTATTAGTTAAGTGTGTGCTATATGACCTGTTCATGAGTTTAGTGTGTACTATATTACTATATTACCTGTTTAAAAGGGAAATTAAAACGCATGTGTATGAAATGACGATTTGTAAAATGTAACAAACAACACTGTTTATTATGTGAATTACTTTTACTATAATTGTTTTTGTAACCACTAGAGGGCGCTACCTGTTTGGGAGATATGCTGCTAAGTAAGGGGGGAAGTAGCTGCTTGTTAACATTAATACAGCAGCCAAGCTGATGAACAGCAGCACGGTGTCTTGTGAATTATTTAAACACTAAAACACCTATATTACCCCACTCTTCAGGTAGGCATGTTTGCTGGGATTTTCATTGTGTTATGCAGTTACGACCGTAGAAGAAAGATTTTGTTATTTTCATACACGCTCGTTAGGAGATTTAGTTAGAACTATGACAAAGAATGTGACTAGCAACGTACTCATGCTAGCGCGAAGGAAAGCATGGGTAACACTATGTACTTTGTTTTGTTTTCCTGTATTTGTGAACATTAATACAGCAGCCAAGCTGATGAACAGCAGCACGGTGTCTTGTGAATTATTTAAACACTAAAACACCTATATTACCCCACTCTTCAGGAGTGCAACACATACAACACAAAGGGCCTCAATGAGCTACTGGCCGCTCACTGGTGGCTCCAGCGCACGCGGTTCAGTCGCATCATTCACTCTGATGTGGTGTTCATGAAGTTGGGTGTTGAGGTGCATGTAGTGCATTGTGACAGAAAGTCACTTTACAACATCTTACAAGCCCAAAGTGGATTTTGAAAAAAGTTTCCACGAGCGCATGTTTTGGCCGTCTCAGCCAACTGTCATGAAATATGAAAAGTAAACGTGTCTTCACTTTTCCTTCATAGCTTGAAATTGGAAGGTCTTAGAAGCTTGAAACCAAGCGCATACAACACAAAGGGCCTCAATGAGCTACTGGCCGCTCACTGGTGGCTCCAGCGCACGCGGTTCAGTCGCATCATTCACTCTGATGTGGTGTTCATGAAGTTGGGTGTTGAGGTGCATGTAGTGCATTGTGACAGAAAGTCACTTTACAACATCTTACAAGCCCAAAGTGGATTTTGAAAAAAGTTTCCACGAGCGCATGTTTTGGCCGTCTCAGCCAACTGTCATGAAATATGAAAAGTAAAGGTGTCTTCACTTTTCCTTCATAGCTTGAAATTGGAAGGTCTTAGAAGCTTGAAACCAAGCGCATACAACACAAAGGGCCTCAATGAGCTACTGGCCGCTCACTGGTGGCTCCAGCGCACGCGGTTCAGTCGCATCATTCACTCTGATGTGGTGTTCATGAAGTTGGGTGTTGAGGTGCATGTAGTGCATTGTGACAGAAAGTCACTTTACAACATCTTACAAGCCCAAAGTGGATTTTGAAAAAAGTTTCCACGAGCGCATGTTTTGGCCGTCTCAGCCAACTGTCATGAAATATGAAAAGTAAAGGTGTCTTCACTTTTCCTTCATAGCTTGAAATTGGAAGGTCTTAGAAGCTTGAAACCAAGTGCATACAACACAAAGGGCCTCAATGAGCTACTGGCCGCTCACTGGTGGCTCCAGCGCACGCGGTTCAGTCGCATCATTCACTCTGATGTGGTGTTCATGAAGTTGGGTGTTGAGGTGCATGTAGTGCATTGTGACAGAAAGTCACTTTACAACATCTTACAAGCCCAAAGTGGATTTTGAAAAAAGTTTCCACGAGCGCATGTTTTGGCCGTCTCAGCCAACTGTCATGAAATATGAAAAGTAAACGTGTCTTCACTTTTCCTTCATAGCTTGAAATTGGAAGGTCTTAGAAGCTTGAAACCAAGCGCATACAACACAAAGGGCCTCAATGAGCTACTGGCCGCTCACTGGTGGCTCCAGCGCACGCGGTTCAGTCGCATCATTCACTCTGATGTGGTGTTCATGAAGTTGGGTGTTGAGGTGCATGTAGTGCATTGTGACAGAAAGTCACTTTACAACATCTTACAAGCCCAAAGTGGATTTTGAAAAAAGTTTCCACGAGCGCATGTTTTGGCCGTCTCAGCCAACTGTCATGAAATATGAAAAGTAAAGGTGTCTTCACTTTTCCTTCATAGCTTGAAATTGGAAGGTCTTAGAAGCTTGAAACCAAGCGCATACAACACAAAGGGCCTCAATGAGCTACTGGCCGCTCACTGGTGGCTCCAGCGCACGCGGTTCAGTCGCATCATTCACTCTGATGTGGTGTTCATGAAGTTGGGTGTTGAGGTGCATGTAGTGCATTGTGACAGAAAGTCACTTTACAACATCTTACAAGCCCAAAGTGGATTTTGAAAAAAGTTTCCACGAGCGCATGTTTTGGCCGTCTCAGCCAACTGTCATGAAATATGAAAAGTAAAGGTGTCTTCACTTTTCCTTCATAGCTTGAAATTGGAAGGTCTTAGAAGCTTGAAACCAAGCGCATACAACACAAAGGGCCTCAATAAGCTACTGGCCGCTCACTGGTGGCTCCAGCGCACGCGGTTCAGTCGCATCATTCACTCTGATGTGGTGTTCATGAAGTTGGGTGTTGAGGTGCATGTAGTGCATTGTGACAGAAAGTCACTTTACAACATCTTACAAGCCCAAAGTGGATTTTGAAAAAAGTTTCCACGAGCGCATGTTTTGGCCGTCTCAGCCAACTGTCATGAAATATGAAAAGTAAACGTGTCTTCACTTTTCCTTCATAGCTTGAAATTGGAAGGTCTTAGAAGCTTGAAACCAAGCGCATACAACACAAAGGGCCTCAATGAGCTACTGGCCGCTCACTGGTGGCTCCAGCGCACGCGGTTCAGTCGCATCATTCACTCTGATGTGGTGTTCATGAAGTTGGGTGTTGAGGTGCATGTAGTGCATTGTGACAGAAAGTCACTTTACAACATCTTACAAGCCCAAAGTGGATTTTGAAAAAAGTTTCCACGAGCGCATGTTTTGGCCGTCTCAGCCAACTGTCATGAAATATGAAAAGTAAACGTGTCTTCACTTTTCCTTCATAGCTTGAAATTGGAAGGTCTTAGAAGCTTGAAACCAAGCGCATACAACACAAAGGGCCTCAATGAGCTACTGGCCGCTCACTGGTGGCTCCAGCGCACGCGGTTCAGTCGCATCATTCACTCTGATGTGGTGTTCATGAAGTTGGGTGTTGAGGTGCATGTAGTGCATTGTGACAGAAAGTCACTTTACAACATCTTACAAGCCCAAAGTGGATTTTGAAAAAAGTTTCCACGAGCGCATGTTTTGGCCGTCTCAGCCAACTGTCATGAAATATGAAAAGTAAAGGTGTCTTCACTTTTCCTTCATAGCTTGAAATTGGAAGGTCTTAGAAGCTTGAAACCAAGCGCATACAACACAAAGGGCCTCAATGAGCTACTGGCCGCTCACTGGTGGCTCCAGCGCACGCGGTTCAGTCGCATCATTCACTCTGATGTGGTGTTCATGAAGTTGGGTGTTGAGGTGCATGTAGTGCATTGTGACAGAAAGTCACTTTACAACATCTTACAAGCCCAAAGTGGATTTTGAAAAAAGTTTCCACGAGCGCATGTTTTGGCCGTCTCAGCCAACTGTCATGAAATATGAAAAGTAAAGGTGTCTTCACTTTTCCTTCATAGCTTGAAATTGGAAGGTCTTAGAAGCTTGAAACCAAGCGCATACAACACAAAGGGCCTCAATGAGCTACTGGCCGCTCACTGGTGGCTCCAGCGCACGCGGTTCAGTCGCATCATTCACTCTGATGTGGTGTTCATGAAGTTGGGTGTTGAGGTGCATGTAGTGCATTGTGACAGAAAGTCACTTTACAACATCTTACAAGCCCAAAGTGGATTTTGAAAAAAGTTTCCACGAGCGCATGTTTTGGCCGTCTCAGCCAACTGTCATGAAATATGAAAAGTAAACGTGTCTTCACTTTTCCTTCATAGCTTGAAATTGGAAGGTCTTAGAAGCTTGAAACCAAGCGCATACAACACAAAGGGCCTCAATGAGCTACTGGCCGCTCACTGGTGGCTCCAGCGCACGCGGTTCAGTCGCATCATTCACTCTGATGTGGTGTTCATGAAGTTGGGTGTTGAGGTGCATGTAGTGCATTGTGACAGAAAGTCACTTTACAACATCTTACAAGCCCAAAGTGGATTTTGAAAAAAGTTTCCACGAGCGCATGTTTTGGCCGTCTCAGCCAACTGTCATGAAATATGAAAAGTAAAGGTGTCTTCACTTTTCCTTCATAGCTTGAAATTGGAAGTCTTAGAAGCTTGAAACCAAGCGCATACAACACAAAGGGCCTCAATGAGCTACTGGCCGCTCACTGGTGGCTCCAGCGCACGCGGTTCAGTCGCATCATTCACTCTGATGTGGTGTTCATGAAGTTGGGTGTTGAGGTGCATGTAGTGCATTGTGACAGAAAGTCACTTTACAACATCTTACAAGCCCAAAGTGGATTTTGAAAAAAGGTTTCCACGAGCGCATGTTTTGGCCGTCTCAGCCAACTGTCATGAAATATGAAAAGTAAAGGTGTCTTCACTTTTCCTTCATAGCTTGAAATTGGAAGGTCTTAGAAGCTTGAAAACCAAGCGCATACAACACAAAGGGCCTCATGAGCTACTGGCCGCTCACTGGTGGCTCCAGCGCACGCGGTTCAGTCGCATCATTCACTCTGATGTGGTGTTCATGAAGTTGGGTGTTGAGGTGCATGTAGTGCATTGTGACAGAAAGTCACTTTACAACATCTTACAAGCCCAAAGTGGATTTTGAAAAAAGTTTCCACGAGCGCATGTTTTGGCCGTCTCAGCCAACTGTCATGAAATATGAAAAGTAAACGTGTCTTCACTTTTCCTTCATAGCTTGAAATTGGAAGGTCTTAGAAGCTTGAAACCAAGCGCATACAACACAAAGGGCCTCAATGAGCTACTGGCCGCTCACTGGTGGCTCCAGCGCACGCGGTTCAGTCGCATCATTCACTCTGATGTGGTGTTCATGAAGTTGGGTGTTGAGGTGCATGTAGTGCATTGTGACAGAAAGTCACTTTACAACATCTTACAAGCCCAAAGTGGATTTTGAAAAAAGTTTCCACGAGCGCATGTTTTGGCCGTCTCAGCCAACTGTCATGAAATATGAAAAGTAAAGGTGTCTTCACTTTTCCTTCATAGCTTGAAATTGGAAGGTCTTAGAAGCTGAAACCAAGCGCATACAACACAAAGGGCCTCACTGAGCTACTGGCCGCTCACTGGTGCTCCAGCGCACGCGGTTCAGTCCGCATCATTCACTCTGATGTGGTGTTCATGAAGTTGGGTGTTGAGGTGCATGTAGTGCATTGTGACAGAAAGTCACTTTACAACATCTTACAAGCCCAAAGTGGATTTTGAAAAAAGTTTCCACGAGCGCATGTTTTGGCCGTCTCAGCCAACTGTCATGAAATATGAAAAGTAAAGGTGTCTTCACTTTTCCTTCATAGCTTGAAATTGGAAGGTCTTAGAAGCTTGAAACCAAGCGCATACAACACAAAGGGCCTCAATGAGCTACTGGCCGCTCACTGGTGGCTCCAGCGCACGCGGTTCAGTCGCATCATTCACTCTGATGTGGTGTTCATGAAGTTGGGTGTTGAGGTGCATGTAGTGCATTGTGACAGAAAGTCACTTTACAACATCTTACAAGCCCAAAGTGGATTTTGAAAAAAAGTTTCCACGAGCCGCATGTTTTGGCCGTCTCAGCCAACTGTCATGAAATATGAAAAGTAAACGTGTCTTCACTTTTCCTTCATAGCTTGAAATTGGAAGGTCTTAGAAGCTTGAAACCAAGCGCATACAACACAAAGGGCCTCAATGAGCTACTGGCCGCTCACTGGTGGCTCCAGCGCACGCGGTTCAGTCGCATCATTCACTCTGATGTGGTGTTCATGAAGTTGGGTGTTGAGGTGCATGTAGTGCATTGTGACAGAAAGTCACTTTACAACATCTTACAAGCCCAAAGTGGATTTTGAAAAAAGTTTCCACGAGCGCATGTTTTGGCCGTCTCAGCCAACTGTCATGAAATATGAAAAGTAAACGTGTCTTCACTTTTCCTTCATAGCTTGAAATTGGAAGGTCTTAGAAGCTTGAAACCAAGCGCATACAACACAAAGGGCCTCAATGAGCTACTGGCCGCTCACTGGTGCTCCAGCGCACGCGGTTCAGTCGCATCATTCACTCTGATGTGGTGTTCATGAAGTTGGGTGTTGAGGTGCATGTAGTGCATTGTGACAGAAAGTCACTTTACAACATCTTACAAGCCCAAAGTGGATTTTGAAAAAAGTTTCCACGAGCGCATGTTTTGGCCGTCTCAGCCAACTGTCATGAAATATGAAAAGTAAAGTGTCTTCACTTTTCCTTCATAGCTTGAAATTGGAAGGTCTTAGAAGCTTGAAACCAAGCGCATACAACACAAAGGGCCTCAATGAGCTACTGGCCGCTCACTGGTGGCTCCAGCGCACGCGGTTCAGTCGCATCATTCACTCTGATGTGGTGTTCATGAAGTTGGGTGTTGAGGTGCATGTAGTGCATTGTGACAGAAAGTCACTTTACAACATCTTACAAGCCCAAAGTGGATTTTGAAAAAAGTTTCCACGAGCGCATGTTTTGGCCGTCTCAGCCAACTGTCATGAAATATGAAAAGTAAAGGTGTCTTCACTTTTCCTTCATAGCTTGAAATTGGAAGGTCTTAGAAGCTTGAAACCAAGCGCATACAACACAAAGGGCCTCAATGAGCTACTGGCCGCTCACTGGTGGCTCCAGCGCACGCGGTTCAGTCGCATCATTCACTCTGATGTGGTGTTCATGAAGTTGGGTGTTGAGGTGCATGTAGTGCATTGTGACAGAAAGTCACTTTACAACATCTTACAAGCCCAAAGTGGATTTTGAAAAAAGTTTCCACGAGCGCATGTTTTGGCCGTCTCAGCCAACTGTCATGAAATATGAAAAGTAAAGGTGTCTTCACTTTTCCTTCATAGCTTGAAATTGGAAGGTCTTAGAAGCTTGAAACCAAGCGCATACAACACAAAGGGCCTCAATGAGCTACTGGCCGCTCACTGGTGGCTCCAGCGCACGCGGTTCAGTCGCATCATTCACTCTGATGTGGTGTTCATGAAGTTGGGTGTTGAGGTGCATGTAGTGCATTGTGACAGAAAGTCACTTTACAACATCTTACAAGCCCAAAGTGGATTTTGAAAAAAGTTTCCACGAGCGCATGTTTTGGCCGTCTCAGCCAACTGTCATGAAATATGAAAAGTAAAGGTGTCTTCACTTTTCCTTCATAGCTTGAAATTGGAAGGTCTTAGAAGCTTGAAACCAAGGCATACAACACAAAGGGCCTCAATGAGCTACTGGCCGCTCAATGGTGGCTCCAGCGCACGCGGTTCAGTCGCATCATTCACTCTGATGTGGTGTTCATGAAGTTGGGTGTTGAGGTGCATGTAGTGCATTGTGACAGAAAGTCACTTTACAACATCTTACAAGCCCAAAGTGGATTTTGAAAAAAGTTTCCACGAGCGCATGTTTGGCCGTCTCAGCCAACTGTCATGAAATATGAAAAGTAAAGGTGTCTTCACTTTTCCTTCATAGCTTGAAATTGGAAGGTCTTAGAAGCTTGAAACCAAGCGCATACAACACAAAGGGCCTCAATGAGCTACTGGCCGCTCACTGGTGGCTCCAGCGCACGCGGTTCAGTCCGCATCATTCACTCTGATGTGGTGTTCATGAAGTTGGGTGTTGAGGTGCATGTAGTGCATTGTGACAGAAAGTCACTTTACAACATCTTACAAGCCCAAAGTGGATTTTGAAAAAGTTTCCACGAGCGCATGTTTTGGCCGTCTCAGCCAACTGTCATGAAATATGAAAAGTAAAGGTGTCTTCACTTTTCCTTCATAGCTTGAAATTGGAAGGTCTTAGAAGCTTGAAACCAAGCGCATACAACACAAAGGGCCTCAATGAGCTACTGGCCGCTCACTGGTGGCTCCAGCGCACGCGGTTCAGTCGCATCATTCACTCTGATGTGGTGTTCATGAAGTTGGGTGTTGAGGTGCATGTAGTGCATTGTGACAGAAAGTCACTTTACAACATCTTACAAGCCCAAAGTGGATTTTGAAAAAAGTTTCCACGAGCGCATGTTTTGGCCGTCTCAGCCAACTGTCATGAAATATGAAAAGTAAAGGTGTCTTCACTTTTCCTTCATAGCTTGAAATTGGAAGGTCTTAGAAGCTTGAAACCAAGCGCATACAACACAAAGGGCCTCAATGAGCTACTGGCCGCTCACTGGTGGCTCAGCGCACGCGGTTCAGTCGCATCATTCACTCTGATGTGGTGTTCATGAAGTTGGTGTTGAGGTGCATGTAGTGCATTGTGACAGAAAGTCACTTTACAACATCTTACAAGCCCCAAAGTGGATTTTGAAAAAAGTTTCCACGAGCGCATGTTTTGGCCGTCTCAGCCAACTGTCATGAAATATGAAAAGTAAACGTGTCTTCACTTTTCCTTCATAGCTTGAAATTGGAAGGTCTTAGAAGCTTGAAACCAAGCGCATACAACACAAAGGGCCTCAATGAGCTACTGGCCGCTCACTGGTGGCTCCAGCGCACGCGGTTCAGTCGCATCATTCACTCTGATGTGGTGTTCATGAAGTTGGGTGTTGAGGTGCATGTAGTGCATTGTGACAGAAAGTCACTTTACAACATCTTACAAGCCCAAAGTGGATTTGAAAAAAGTTTCCACGAGCGCATGTTTTGGCGTCTCAGCAACTGTCATGAAATATGAAAAGTAAACGTGTCTTCACTTTTCCTTCATAGCTTGAAATTGGAAGGTCTTAGAAGCTTGAAACCAAGCGCATACAAACACAAAGGGCCTCAATGAGCTACTGGCCGCTCACTGGTGGCTCCAGCGCACGCGGTTCAGTCGCATCATTCACTCTGATGTGGTGTTCATGAAGTTGGGTGTTGAGGTGCATGTAGTGCATTGTGACAGAAAGTCACTTTACAACATCTTACAAGCCCAAAGTGGATTTTGAAAAAAGTTTCCACGAGCGCATGTTTTGGCCGTCTCAGCCAACTGTCATGAAATATGAAAAGTAAACGTGTCTTCACTTTTCCTTCATAGCTTGAAATTGGAAGGTCTTAGAAGCTTGAAACCAAGCGCATACAACACAAAGGGCCTCAATGAGCTACTGGCCGCTCACTGGTGGCTCCAGCGCACGCGGTTCAGTCGCATCATTCACTCTGATGTGGTGTTCATGAAGTTGGGTGTTGAGGTGCATGTAGTGCATTGTGACAGAAAGTCACTTTACAACATCTTACAAGCCCAAAGTGGATTTTGAAAAAAGTTTCACGAGCGCATGTTTTGGCCGTCTCAGCCAACTGTCATGAAATATGAAAAGTAAACGGTGTCTTCACTTTTCCTTCATAGCTTGAAATTGGAAGGTCTTAGAAGCTTGAAACCAAGCGCATACAACACAAAGGGCCTCAATGAGCTACTGGCCGCTCACTGGTGGCTCCAGCGCACGCGGTTCAGTCGCATCATTCACTCTGATGTGGTGTTCATGAAGTTGGGTGTTGAGGTGCATGTAGTGCAATTGTGACAGAAAGTCACTTTACAACATCTTACAAGCCCAAAGTGGATTTTGAAAAAAGTTTCCACGAGCGCATGTTTTGGCCGTCTCAGCCAACTGTCATGAAAATATGAAAAGTAAAGGTGTCTTCACTTTTCCTTCATAGCTTGAAATTGGAAGGGTCTTAGAAGCTTGAAACCAAGCGCATACAACACAAAGGGCCTCAATGAGCTACTGGCCGCTCACTGGTGCTCCAGCGCACGCGGTTCAGTCGCATCATTCACTCTGATGTGGTGTTCATGAAGTTGGGTGTTGAGGTGCATGTAGTGCATTGTGACAGAAAGTCACTTTACAACATCTTACAAGCCCAAAGTGGATTTTTGAAAAAAGTTTCCACGAGCGCATGTTTTGGCCGTCTCAGCCAACTGTCATGAAATATGAAAAGTAAAGGTGTCTTCACTTTTCCTTCATAGCTTGAAATTGGAAGGTCTTAGAAGCTTGAAACCAAGCGCATACAACACAAAGGGCCTCAATGAGCTACTGGCCGCTCACTGGTGGCTCCAGCGCACGCGGTTCAGTCGCATCATTCACTCTGATGTGGTGTTCATGAAGTTGGGTGTTGAGGTGCATGTAGTGCATTGTGACAGAAAGTCACTTTACAACATCTTACAAGCCCAAAGTGGATTTTGAAAAAAGTTTCCACGAGCGCATGTTTTGGCCGTCTCAGCCAACTGTCATGAAATATGAAAAGTAAACGGTGTCTTCACTTTTCCTTCATAGCTTGAAATTGGAAGGTCTTAGAAGCTTGAAACCAAGCGCATACAACACAAAGGGCCTCAATGAGCTACTGGCCGCTCACTGGTGGCTCCAGCGCACGCGGTTCAGTCGGCATCATTCACTCTGATGTGGTGTTCATGAAGTTGGGTGTTGAGGTGCATGTAGTGCATTGTGACAGAAAGTCACTTACAACATCTTACAAGCCAAAGTGGATTTTGAAAAAAGTTTCCACGAGCTCATGTTTTGGCCGTCTCAGCAACGGTGGTCATGAAATATGAAAAGTAAAGGTGTCTTCACTTTTCCTTCATAGCTTGAAATTGGTAGGTCTTAGAAGCTTGAAACCAAGCGCATACAACACAAAGGGCCTCAATGAGCTACTGGCCGCTCACTGGTGGCTCCAGCGCACGCGGTTCAGTCGCATCATTCACTCTGATGTGGTGTTCATGAAGTTGGGTGTTGAGGTGCATGTAGTGCATTGTGACAGAAAGTCACTTTACAACATCTTACAAGCCCAAAGTGGATTTTGAAAAAAGTTTCCACGAGCGCATGTTTTGGCCGTCTCAGCCAACTGTCATGAAATATGAAAAGTAAACGTGTCTTCACTTTTCCTTCATAGCTTGAAATTGGAAGGTCTTAGAAGCTTGAAACCAAGCGCATACAACACAAAGGGCCTCAATGAGCTACTGGCCGCTCACTGGTGGCTCCAGCGCACGCGGTTCAGTCGCATCATTCACTCTGATGTGGTGTTCATGAAGTTGGGTGTTGAGGTGCATGTAGTGCATTGTGACAGAAAGTCACTTTACAACATCTTACAAGCCCAAAGTGGATTTTGAAAAAAGTTTCCACGAGCGCATGTTTTGGCCGTCTCAGCCAACTGTCATGAAATATGAAAAGTAAACGTGTCTTCACTTTTCCTTCATAGCTTGAAATTGGAAGGTCTTAGAAGCTTGAAACCAAGCGCATACAACACAAAGGGCCTCAATGAGCTACTGGCCGCTCACTGGTGGCTCCAGCGCACGCGGTTCAGTCGCATCATTCACTCTGATGTGGTGTTCATGAAGTTGGGTGTTGAGGTGCATGTAGTGCATTGTGACAGAAAGTCACTTTACAACATCTTACAAGCCCAAAGTGGATTTTGAAAAAAGTTTCCACGAGCGCATGTTTTGGCCGTCTCAGCCAACTGTCATGAAATATGAAAAGTAAACGTGTCTTCACTTTTCCTTCATAGCTTGAAATTGGAAGGTCTTAGAAGCTTGAAACCAAGCGCATACAACACAAAGGGCCTCAATGAGCTACTGGCCGCTCACTGGTGGCTCCAGCGCACGCGGTTCAGTCGCATCATTCACTCTGATGTGGTGTTCATGAAGTTGGGTGTTGAGGTGCATGTAGTGCATTGTGACAGAAAGTCACTTTACAACATCTTACAAGCCCAAAGTGGATTTTGAAAAAAGTTTCCACGAGCGCATGTTTTGGCCGTCTCAGCCAACTGTCATGAAATATGAAAAGTAAACGTGTCTTCACTTTTCCTTCATAGCTTGAAATTGGAAGGTCTTAGAAGCTTGAAACCAAGCGCATACAACACAAAGGGCCTCAATGAGCTACTGGCCGCTCACTGGTGGCTCCAGCGCACGCGGTTCAGTCGCATCATTCACTCTGATGTGGTGTTCATGAAGTTGGGTGTTGAGGTGCATGTAGTGCATTGTGACAGAAAGTCACTTTACAACATCTTACAAGCCCAAAGTGGATTTTGAAAAAAGTTTCCACGAGCGCATGTTTTGGCCGTCTCAGCCAACTGTCATGAAATATGAAAAGTAAACGTGTCTTCACTTTTCCTTCATAGCTTGAAATTGGAAGGTCTTAGAAGCTTGAAACCAAGCGCATACAACACAAAGGGCCTCAATGAGCTACTGGCCGCTCACTGGTGGCTCCAGCGCACGCGGTTCAGTCGCATCATTCACTCTGATGTGGTGTTCATGAAGTTGGGTGTTGAGGTGCATGTAGTGCATTGTGACAGAAAGTCACTTTACAACATCTTACAAGCCCAAAGTGGATTTTGAAAAAAGTTTCCACGAGCGCATGTTTTGGCCGTCTCAGCCAACTGTCATGAAATATGAAAAGTAAACGTGTCTTCACTTTTCCTTCATAGCTTGAAATTGGAAGGTCTTAGAAGCTTGAAACCAAGCGCATACAACACAAAGGGCCTCAATGAGCTACTGGCCGCTCACTGGTGGCTCCAGCGCACGCGGTTCAGTCGCATCATTCACTCTGATGTGGTGTTCATGAAGTTGGGTGTTGAGGTGCATGTAGTGCATTGTGACAGAAAGTCACTTTACAACATCTTACAAGCCCAAAGTGGATTTTGAAAAAAGTTTCCACGAGCGCATGTTTTGGCCGTCTCAGCCAACTGTCATGAAATATGAAAAGTAAACGTGTCTTCACTTTTCCTTCATAGCTTGAAATTGGAAGGTCTTAGAAGCTTGAAACCAAGCGCATACAACACAAAGGGCCTCAATGAGCTACTGGCCGCTCACTGGTGGCTCCAGCGCACGCGGTTCAGTCGCATCATTCACTCTGATGTGGTGTTCATGAAGTTGGGTGTTGAGGTGCATGTAGTGCATTGTGACAGAAAGTCACTTTACAACATCTTACAAGCCCAAAGTGGATTTTGAAAAAAGTTTCCACGAGCGCATGTTTTGGCCGTCTCAGCCAACTGTCATGAAATATGAAAAGTAAACGTGTCTTCACTTTTCCTTCATAGCTTGAAATTGGAAGGTCTTAGAAGCTTGAAACCAAGCGCATACAACACAAAGGGCCTCAATGAGCTACTGGCCGCTCACTGGTGGCTCCAGCGCACGCGGTTCAGTCGCATCATTCACTCTGATGTGGTGTTCATGAAGTTGGGTGTTGAGGTGCATGTAGTGCATTGTGACAGAAAGTCACTTTACAACATCTTACAAGCCCAAAGTGGATTTTGAAAAAAGTTTCCACGAGCGCATGTTTTGGCCGTCTCAGCCAACTGTCATGAAATATGAAAAGTAAACGTGTCTTCACTTTTCCTTCATAGCTTGAAATTGGAAGGTCTTAGAAGCTTGAAACCAAGCGCATACAACACAAAGGGCCTCAATGAGCTACTGGCCGCTCACTGGTGGCTCCAGCGCACGCGGTTCAGTCGCATCATTCACTCTGATGTGGTGTTCATGAAGTTGGGTGTTGAGGTGCATGTAGTGCATTGTGACAGAAAGTCACTTTACAACATCTTACAAGCCCAAAGTGGATTTTGGAAAAAAGTTTCCACGAGCGCATGTTTTGGCCGTCTCAGCCAACTGTCATGAAATATGAAAAGTAAACGTGTCTTCACTTTTCCTTCATAGCTTGAAATTGGAAGGTCTTAGAAGCTTGAAACCAAGCGCATACAACACAAAGGGCCTCAATGAGCTACTGGCCGCTCACTGGTGGCTCCAGCGCACGCGGTTCAGTCGCATCATTCACTCTGATGTGGTGTTCATGAAGTTGGGTGTTGAGGTGCATGTAGTGCATTGTGACAGAAAGTCACTTTACAACATCTTACAAGCCCAAAGTGGATTTTGAAAAAAGTTTCCACGAGCGCATGTTTTGGCCGTCTCAGCCAACCGTCATGAAATATGAAAAGTAAACGTGTCTTCACTTTTCCTTCATAGCTTGAAATTGGAAGGTCTTAGAAGCTTGAAACCAAGCGCATACAACACAAAGGGCCTCAATGAGCTACTGGCCGCTCACTGGTGGCTCCAGCGCACGCGGTTCAGTCGCATCATTCACTCTGATGTGGTGTTCATGAAGTTGGGTGTTGAGGTGCATGTAGTGCATTGTGACAGAAAGTCACTTTACAACATCTTACAAGCCCAAAGTGGATTTTGAAAAAAGTTTCCACGAGCGCATGTTTTGGCCGTCTCAGCCAACTGTCATGAAATATGAAAAGTAAACGTGTCTTCACTTTTCCTTCATAGCTTGAAATTGGAAGGTCTTAGAAGCTTGAAACCAAGCGCATACAACACAAAGGGCCTCAATGAGCTACTGGCCGCTCACTGGTGGCTCCAGCGCACGCGGTTCAGTCGCATCATTCACTCTGATGTGGTGTTCATGAAGTTGGGTGTTGAGGTGCATGTAGTGCATTGTGACAGAAAGTCACTTTACAACATCTTACAAGCCCAAAGTGGATTATGAAAAAAGTTTCCACGAGCGCATGTTTTGGCCGTCTCAGCCAACTGTCATGAAATATGAAAAGTAAACGTGTCTTCACTTTTCCTTCATAGCTTGAAATTGGAAGGTCTTAGAAGCTTGAAACCAAGCGCATACAACACAAAGGGCCTCAATGAGCTACTGGCCGCTCACTGGTGGCTCCAGCGCACGCGGTTCAGTCGCATCATTCACTCTGATGTGGTGTTCATGAAGTTGGGTGTTGAGGTGCATGTAGTGCATTGTGACAGAAAGTCACTTTACAACATCTTACAAGCCCAAAGTGGATTTTGGAAAAAAGTTTCCACGAGCGCATGTTTTGGCCGTCTCAGCCAACTGTCATGAAATATGAAAAGTAAACGTGTCTTCACTTTTCCTTCATAGCTTGAAATTGGAAGGTCTTAGAAGCTTGAAACCAAGCGCATACAACACAAAGGGCCTCAATGAGCTACTGGCCGCTCACTGGTGGCTCCAGCGCACGCGGTTCAGTCGCATCATTCACTCTGATGTGGTGTTCATGAAGTTGGGTGTTGAGGTGCATGTAGTGCATTGTGACAGAAAGTCACTTTACAACATCTTACAAGCCCAAAGTGGATTTTGGAAAAAAGTTTCCACGAGCGCATGTTTTGGCCGTCTCAGCCAACTGTCATGAAATATGAAAAGTAAACGTGTCTTCACTTTTCCTTCATAGCTTGAAATTGGAAGGTCTTAGAAGCTTGAAACCAAGCGCATACAACACAAAGGGCCTCAATGAGCTACTGGCCGCTCACTGGTGGCTCCAGCGCACGCGGTTCAGTCGCATCATTCACTCTGATGTGGTGTTCATGAAGTTGGGTGTCGAGGTGCATGTAGTGCATTGTGACAGAAAGTCACTTTACAACATCTTACAAGCCCAAAGTGGATTTTGAAAAAAGTTTCCACGAGCGCATGTTTTGGCCGTCTCAGCCAACTGTCATGAAATATGAAAAGTAAACGTGTCTTCACTTTTCCTTCATAGCTTGAAATTGGAAGGTCTTAGAAGCTTGAAACCAAGCGCATACAACACAAAGGGCCTCAATGAGCTACTGGCCGCTCACTGGTGGCTCCAGCGCACGCGGTTCAGTCGCATCATTCACTCTGATGTGGTGTTCATGAAGTTGGGTGTTGAGGTGCATGTAGTGCATTGTGACAGAAAGTCACTTTACAACATCTTACAAGCCCAAAGTGGATTTTGAAAAAAGTTTCCACGAGCGCATGTTTTGGCCGTCTCAGCCAACTGTCATGAAATATGAAAAGTAAACGTGTCTTCACTTTTCCTTCATAGCTTGAAATTGGAAGGTCTTAGAAGCTTGAAACCAAGCGCATACAACACAAAGGGCCTCAATGAGCTACTGGCCGCTCACTGGTGGCTCCAGCGCACGCGGTTCAGTCGCATCATTCACTCTGATGTGGTGTTCATGAAGTTGGGTGTTGAGGTGCATGTAGTGCATTGTGACAGAAAGTCACTTTACAACATCTTACAAGCCCAAAGTGGATTTTGGAAAAAAGTTTCCACGAGCGCATGTTTTGGCCGTCTCAGCCAACTGTCATGAAATATGAAAAGTAAACGTGTCTTCACTTTTCCTTCATAGCTTGAAATTGGAAGGTCTTAGAAGCTTGAAACCAAGCGCATACAACACAAAGGGCCTCAATGAGCTACTGGCCGCTCACTGGTGGCTCCAGCGCACGCGGTTCAGTCGCATCATTCACTCTGATGTGGTGTTCATGAAGTTGGGTGTTGAGGTGCATGTAGTGCATTGTGACAGAAAGTCACTTTACAACATCTTACAAGCCCAAAGTGGATTTTGGAAAAAAGTTTCCACGAGCGCATGTTTTGGCCGTCTCAGCCAACTGTCATGAAATATGAAAAGTAAACGTGTCTTCACTTTTCCTTCATAGCTTGAAATTGGAAGGTCTTAGAAGCTTGAAACCAAGCGCATACAACACAAAGGGCCTCAATGAGCTACTGGCCGCTCACTGGTGGCTCCAGCGCACGCGGTTCAGTCGCATCATTCACTCTGATGTGGTGTTCATGAAGTTGGGTGTTGAGGTGCATGTAGTGCATTGTGACAGAAAGTCACTTTACAACATCTTACAAGCCCAAAGTGGATTTTGAAAAAAGTTTCCACGAGCGCATGTTTTGGCCGTCTCAGCCAACTGTCATGAAATATGAAAAGTAAACGTGTCTTCACTTTTCCTTCATAGAAATTGGAAGGTCTTAGAAGCTTGAAACCAAGCGCATACAACACAAAGGGCCTCAATGAGCTACTGGCCGCTCACTGGTGGCTCCAGCGCACGCGGTTCAGTCGCATCATTCACTCTGATGTGGTGTTCATGAAGTTGGGTGTTGAGGTGCATGTAGTGCATTGTGACAGAAAGTCACTTTACAACATCTTACAAGCCCAAAGTGGATTTTGAAAAAAGTTTCCACGAGCGCATGTTTTGGCCGTCTCAGCCAACCGTCATGAAATATGAAAAGTAAACGTGTCTTCACTTTTCCTTCATAGCTTGAAATTGGAAGGTCTTAGAAGCTTGAAACCAAGCGCATACAACACAAAGGGCCTCAATGAGCTACTGGCCGCTCACTGGTGGCTCCAGCGCACGCGGTTCAGTCGCATCATTCACTCTGATGTGGTGTTCATGAAGTTGGGTGTTGAGGTGCATGTACTGCATTGTGACAGAAAGTCACTTTACAACATCTTACAAGCCCAAAGTGGATTTTGAAAAAAGTTTCCACGAGCGCATGTTTTGGCCGTCTCAGCCAACTGTCATGAAATATGAAAAGTAAACGTGTCTTCACTTTTCCTTCATAGCTTGAAATTGGAAGGTCTTAGAAGCTTGAAACCAAGCGCATACAACACAAAGGGCCTCAATGAGCTACTGGCCGCTCACTGGTGGCTCCAGCGCACGCGGTTCAGTCGCATCATTCACTCTGATGTGGTGTTCATGAAGTTGGGTGTTGAGGTGCATGTACTGCATTGTGACAGAAAGTCACTTTACAACATCTTACAAGCCCAAAGTAGATTTTGAAAAAAGTTTCCACGAGCGCATGTTTTGGCCGTCTCAGCCAACTGTCATGAAATATGAAAAGTAAACGTGTCTTCACTTTTCCTTCATAGCTTGAAATTGGAAGGTCTTAGAAGCTTGAAACCAAGCGCATACAACACAAAGGGCCTCAATGAGCTACTGGCCGCTCACTGGTGGCTCCAGCGCACGCGGTTCAGTCGCATCATTCACTCTGATGTGGTGTTCATGAAGTTGGGTGTTGGGGTGCATGTACTGCATTGTGACAGAAAGTCACTTTACAACATCTTACAAGCCCAAAGTGGATTTTGAAAAAAGTTTCCACGAGCGCATGTTTTGGCCGTCTCAGCCAACTGTCATGAAATATGAAAAGTAAACGTGTCTTCACTTTTCCTTCATAGCTTGAAATTGGAAGGTCTTAGAAGCTTGAAACCAAGCGCATACAACACAAAGGGCCTCAATGAGCTACTGGCCGCTCACTGGTGGCTCCAGCGCACGCGGTTCAGTCGCATCATTCACTCTGATGTGGTGTTCATGAAGTTGGGTGTTGAGGTGCATGTACTGCATTGTGACAGAAAGTCACTTTACAACATCTTACAAGCCCAAAGTGGATTTTGAAAAAAGTTTCCACGAGCGCATGTTTTGGCCGTCTCAGCCAACTGTCATGAAATATGAAAAGTAAACGTGTCTTCACTTTTCCTTCATAGCTTGAAATTGGAAGGTCTTAGAAGCTTGAAACCAAGCGCATACAACACAAAGGGCCTCAATGAGCTACTGGCCGCTCACTGGTGGCTCCAGCGCACGCGGTTCAGTCGCGTCATTCACTCTGATGTGGTGTTCATGAAGTTGGGTGTTGAGGTGCATGTACTGCATTGTGACAGAAAGTCACTTTACAACATCTTACAAGCCCAAAGTGGATTTTGAAAAAAGTTTCCACGAGTGCATGTTTTGGCCGTCTCAGCCAACTGTCATGAAATATGAAAAGTAAACGTGTCTTCACTTTTCCTTCATAGCTTGAAATTGGAAGGTCTTAGAAGCTTGAAACCAAGCGCATACAACACAAAGGGCCTCAATGAGCTACTGGCCGCTCACTGGTGGCTCCAGCGCACGCGGTTCAGTCGCGTCATTCACTCTGATGTGGTGTTCATGAAGTTGGGTGTTGAGGTGCATGTACTGCATTGTGACAGAAAGTCACTTTACAACATCTTACAAGCCCAAAGTGGATTTTGAAAAAAGTTTCCACGAGCGCATGTTTTGGCCGTCTCAGCCAACTGTCATGAAATATGAAAAGTAAACGTGTCTTCACTTTTCCTTCATAGCTTGAAATTGGAAGGTCTTAGAAGCTTGAAACCAAGCGCATACAACACAAAGGGCCTCAATGAGCTACTGGCCGCTCACTGGTGGCTCCAGCGCACGCGGTTCAGTCGCATCATTCACTCTGATGTGGTGTTCATGAAGTTGGGTGTTGAGGTGCATGTACTGCATTGTGACAGAAAGTCACTTTACAACATCTTACAAGCCCAAAGTGGATTTTGAAAAAAGTTTCCACGAGCGCATGTTTTGGCCGTCTCAGCCAACTGTTATGAAATATGAAAAGTAAACGTGTCTTCACTTTTCCTTCATAGCTTGAAATTGGAAGGTCTTAGAAGCTTGAAACCAAGCGCATACAACACAAAGGGCCTCAATGAGCTACTGGCCGCTCACTGGTGGCTCCAGCGCACGCGGTTCAGTCGCATCATTCACTCTGATGTGGTGTTCATGAAGTTGGGTGTTGAGGTGCATGTACTGCATTGTGACAGAAAGTCACTTTACAACATCTTACAAGCCCAAAGTAGATTTTGAAAAAAGTTTCCACGAGCGCATGTTTTGGCCGTCTCAGCCAACTGTCATGAAATATGAAAAGTAAACGTGTCTTCACTTTTCCTTCATAGCTTGAAATTGGAAGGTCTTAGAAGCTTGAAACCAAGCGCATACAACACAAAGGGCCTCAATGAGCTACTGGCCGCTCACTGGTGGCTCCAGCGCACGCGGTTCAGTCGCATCATTCACTCTGATGTGGTGTTCATGAAGTTGGGTGTTGAGGTGCATGTACTGCATTGTGACAGAAAGTCACTTTACAACATCTTACAAGCCCAAAGTGGATTTTGAAAAAAGTTTCCACGAGCGCATGTTTTGGCCGTCTCAGCCAACTGTCATGAAATATGAAAAGTAAACGTGTCTTCACTTTTCCTTCATAGCTTGAAATTGGAAGGTCTTAGAAGCTTGAAACCAAGCGCATACAACACAAAGGGCCTCAATGAGCTACTGGCCGCTCACTGGTGGCTCCAGCGCACGCGGTTCAGTCGCGTCATTCACTCTGATGTGGTGTTCATGAAGTTGGGTGTTGAGGTGCATGTACTGCATTGTGACAGAAAGTCACTTTACAACATCTTACAAGCCCAAAGTGGATTTTGAAAAAAGTTTCCACGAGCGCATGTTTTGGCCGTCTCAGCCAACTGTCATGAAATATGAAAAGTAAACGTGTCTTCACTTTTCCTTCATAGCTTGAAATTGGAAGGTCTTAGAAGCTTGAAACCAAGCGCATACAACACAAAGGGCCTCAATGAGCTACTGGCCGCTCACTGGTGGCTCCAGCGCACGCGGTTCAGTCGCGTCATTCACTCTGATGTGGTGTTCATGAAGTTGGGTGTTGAGGTGCATGTACTGCATTGTGACAGAAAGTCACTTTACAACATCTTACAAGCCCAAAGTGGATTTTGAAAAAAGTTTCCACGAGCGCATGTTTTGGCCGTCTCAGCCAACTGTCATGAAATATGAAAAGTAAACGTGTCTTCACTTTTCCTTCATAGCTTGAAATTGGAAGGTCTTAGAAGCTTGAAACCAAGCGCATACAACACAAAGGGCCTCAATGAGCTACTGGCCGCTCACTGGTGGCTCCAGCGCACGCGGTTCAGTCGCATCATTCACTCTGATGTGGTGTTCATGAAGTTGGGTGTTGAGGTGCATGTACTGCATTGTGACAGAAAGTCACTTTACAACATCTTACAAGCCCAAAGTGGATTTTGAAAAAAGTTTCCACGAGCGCATGTTTTGGCCGTCTCAGCCAACTGTTATGAAATATGAAAAGTAAACGTGTCTTCACTTTTCCTTCATAGCTTGAAATTGGAAGGTCTTAGAAGCTTGAAACCAAGCGCATACAACACAAAGGGCCTCAATGAGCTACTGGCCGCTCACTGGTGGCTCCAGCGCACGCGGTTCAGTCGCATCATTCACTCTGATGTGGTGTTCATGAAGTTGGGTGTTGAGGTGCATGTACTGCATTGTGACAGAAAGTCACTTTACAACATCTTACAAGCCCAAAGTGGATTTTGAAAAAAGTTTCCACGAGCGCATGTTTTGGCCGTCTCAGCCAACTGTCATGAAATATGAAAAGTAAACGTGTCTTCACTTTTCCTTCATAGCTTGAAATTGGAAGGTCTTAGAAGCTTGAAAACCAAGCGCATACAACACAAAGGGCCTCAATGAGCTACTGGCCGCTCACTGGTGGCTCCAGCGCACGCGGTTCAGTCGCATCATTCACTCTGATGTGGTGTTCATGAAGTTGGGTGTTGAGGTGCATGTAGTGCATTGTGACAGAAAGTCACTTTACAACATCTTACAAGCCCAAAGTGGATTTAGAAAAAAGTTTCCACGAGCGCATGTTTTGGCCGTCTCAGCCAACTGTCATGAAATATGAAAAGTAAACGTGTCTTCACTTTTCCTTCATAGCTTGAAATTGGAAGGTCTTAGAAGCTTGAAACCAAGCGCATACAACACAAAGGGCCTCAATGAGCTACTGGCCGCTCACTGGTGGCTCCAGCGCACGCGGTTCAGTCGCGTCATTCACTCTGATGTGGTGTTCATGAAGTTGGGTGTTGAGGTGCATGTACTGCATTGTGACAGAAAGTCACTTTACAACATCTTACAAGCCCAAAGTGGATTTTGAAAAAAGTTTCCACGAGCGCATGTTTTGGCCGTCTCAGCCAACTGTCATGAAATATGAAAAGTAAACGTGTCTTCACTTTTCCTTCATAGCTTGAAATTGGAAGGTCTTAGAAGCTTGAAACCAAGCGCATACAACACAAAGGGCCTCAATGAGCTACTGGCCGCTCACTGGTGGCTCCAGCGCACGCGGTTCAGTCGCATCATTCACTCTGATGTGGTGTTCATGAAGTTGGGTGTTGAGGTGCATGTACTGCATTGTGACAGAAAGTCACTTTACAACATCTTACAAGCCCAAAGTGGATTTTGAAAAAAGTTTCCACGAGCGCATGTTTTGGCCGTCTCAGCCAACTGTCATGAAATATGAAAAGTAAACGTGTCTTCACTTTTCCTTCATAGCTTGAAATTGGAAGGTCTTAGAAGCTTGAAACCAAGCGCATACAACACAAAGGGCCTCAATGAGCTACTGGCCGCTCACTGGTGGCTCCAGCGCACGCGGTTCAGTCGCATCATTCACTCTGATGTGGTGTTCATGAAGTTGGGTGTTGAGGTGCATGTACTGCATTGTGACAGAAAGTCACTTTACAACATCTTACAAGCCCAAAGTGGATTTTGAAAAAAGTTTCCACGAGCGCATGTTTTGGCCGTCTCAGCCAACTGTCATGAAATATGAAAAG
Source organism: Sardina pilchardus (assembly GCF_963854185.1). Taxonomy (NCBI): domain Eukaryota; kingdom Metazoa; phylum Chordata; class Actinopteri; order Clupeiformes; family Clupeidae; genus Sardina; species Sardina pilchardus. The sequence continues at coordinate 108,606 of NW_026910830.1, read as the reverse complement.
TAAACGTGTCTTCACTTTTCCTTCATAGCTTGAAATTGGAAGGTCTTAGAAGCTTGAAACCAAGCGCATACAACACAAAGGGCCTCAATGAGCTACTGGCCGCTCACTGGTGGCTCCAGCGCACGCGGTTCAGTCGCATCATTCACTCTGATGTGGTGTTCATGAAGTTGGGTGTTGAGGTGCATGTACTGCATTGTGACAGAAAGTCACTTTACAACATCTTACAAGCCCAAAGTGGATTTTGAAAAAAGTTTCCACGAGCGCATGTTTTGGCCGTCTCAGCCAACTGTCATGAAATATGAAAAGTAAACGTGTCTTCACTTTTCCTTCATAGCTTGAAATTGGAAGGTCTTAGAAGCTTGAAACCAAGCGCATACAACACAAAGGGCCTCAATGAGCTACTGGCCGCTCACTGGTGGCTCCAGCGCACGCGGTTCAGTCGCATCATTCACTCTGATGTGGTGTTCATGAAGTTGGGTGTTGAGGTGCATGTACTGCATTGTGACAGAAAGTCACTTTACAACATCTTACAAGCCCAAAGTGGATTTTGAAAAAAGTTTCCACGAGCGCATGTTTTGGCCGTCTCAGCCAACTGTCATGAAATATGAAAAGTAAACGTGTCTTCACTTTTCCTTCATAGCTTGAAATTGGAAGGTCTTAGAAGCTTGAAAACCAAGCGCATACAACACAAAGGGCCTCAATGAGCTACTGGCCGCTCACTGGTGGCTCCAGCGCACGCGGTTCAGTCGCATCATTCACTCTGATGTGGTGTTCATGAAGTTGGGTGTTGAGGTGCATGTAGTGCATTGTGACAGAAAGTCACTTTACAACATCTTACAAGCCCAAAGTGGATTTTGAAAAAAGTTTCCACGAGCGCATGTTTTGGCCGTCTCAGCCAACTGTCATGAAATATGAAAAGTAAACGTGTCTTCACTTTTCCTTCATAGCTTGAAATTGGAAGGTCTTAGAAGCTTGAAACCAAGCGCATACAACACAAAGGGCCTCAATGAGCTACTGGCCGCTCACTGGTGGCTCCAGCGCACGCGGTTCAGTCGCATCATTCACTCTGATGTGGTGTTCATGAAGTTGGGTGTTGAGGTGCATGTACTGCATTGTGACAGAAAGTCACTTTACAACATCTTACAAGCCCAAAGTGGATTTTGAAAAAAGTTTCCACGAGCGCATGTTTTGGCCGTCTCAGCCAACCGTCATGAAATATGAAAAGTAAACGTGTCTTCACTTTTCCTTCATAGCTTGAAATTGGAAGGTCTTAGAAGCTTGAAACCAAGCGCATACAACACAAAGGGCCTCAATGAGCTACTGGCCGCTCACTGGTGGCTCCAGCGCACGCGGTTCAGTCGCATCATTCACTCTGATGTGGTGTTCATGAAGTTGGGTGTTGAGGTGCATGTACTGCATTGTGACAGAAAGTCACTTTACAACATCTTACAAGCCCAAAGTGGATTTTGAAAAAAGTTTCCACGAGCGCATGTTTTGGCCGTCTCAGCCAACCGTCATGAAATATGAAAAGTAAACGTGTCTTCACTTTTCCTTCATAGCTTGAAATTGGAAGGTCTTAGAAGCTTGAAACCAAGCGCATACAACACAAAGGGCCTCAATGAGCTACTGGCCGCTCACTGGTGGCTCCAGCGCACGCGGTTCAGTCGCATCATTCACTCTGATGTGGTGTTCATGAAGTTGGGTGTTGAGGTGCATGTACTGCATTGTGACAGAAAGTCACTTTACAACATCTTACAAGCCCAAAGTGGATTTTGAAAAAAGTTTCCACGAGCGCATGTTTTGGCCGTCTCAGCCAACTGTCATGAAATATGAAAAGTAAACGTGTCTTCACTTTTCCTTCATAGCTTGAAATTGGAAGGTCTTAGAAGCTTGAAACCAAGCGCATACAACACAAAGGGCCTCAATGAGCTACTGGCCGCTCACTGGTGGCTCCAGCGCACGCGGTTCAGTCGCATCATTCACTCTGATGTGGTGTTCATGAAGTTGGGTGTTGAGGTGCATGTACTGCATTGTGACAGAAAGTCACTTTACAACATCTTACAAGCCCAAAGTGGATTTTGAAAAAAGTTTCCACGAGCGCATGTTTTGGCCGTCTCAGCCAACCGTCATGAAATATGAAAAGTAAACGTGTCTTCACTTTTCCTTCATAGCTTGAAATTGGAAGGTCTTAGAAGCTTGAAACCAAGCGCATACAACACAAAGGGCCTCAATGAGCTACTGGCCGCTCACTGGTGGCTCCAGCGCACGCGGTTCAGTCGCATCATTCACTCTGATGTGGTGTTCATGAAGTTGGGTGTTGAGGTGCATGTACTGCATTGTGACAGAAAGTCACTTTACAACATCTTACAAGCCCAAAGTGGATTTTGAAAAAAGTTTCCACGAGCGCATGTTTTGGCCGTCTCAGCCAACCGTCATGAAATATGAAAAGTAAACGTGTCTTCACTTTTCCTTCATAGCTTTAAATTGGAAGGTCTTAGAAGCTTGAAACCAAGCGCATACAACACAAAGGGCCTCAATGAGCTACTGGCCGCTCACTGGTGGCTCCAGCGCACGCGGTTCAGTCGCGTCATTCACTCTGATGTGGTGTTCATGAAGTTGGGTGTTGAGGTGCATGTACTGCATTGTGACAGAAAGTCACTTTACAACATCTTACAAGCCCAAAGTGGATTTTGAAAAAAGTTTCCACGAGCGCATGTTTTGGCCGTCTCAGCCAACTGTCATGAAATATGAAAAGTAAACGTGTCTTCACTTTTCCTTCATAGCTTGAAATTGGAAGGTCTTAGAAGCTTGAAACCAAGCGCATACAACACAAAGGGCCTCAATGAGCTACTGGCCGCTCACTGGTGGCTCCAGCGCACGCGGTTCAGTCGCGTCATTCACTCTGATGTGGTGTTCATGAAGTTGGGTGTTGAGGTGCATGTACTGCATTGTGACAGAAAGTCACTTTACAACATCTTACAAGCCCAAAGTGGATTTTGAAAAAAGTTTCCACGAGCGCATGTTTTGGCCGTCTCAGCCAACTGTCATGAAATATGAAAAGTAAACGTGTCTTCACTTTTCCTTCATAGCTTGAAATTGGAAGGTCTTAGAAGCTTGAAACCAAGCGCATACAACACAAAGGGCCTCAATGAGCTACTGGCCGCTCACTGGTGGCTCCAGCGCACGCGGTTCAGTCGCATCATTCACTCTGATGTGGTGTTCATGAAGTTGGGTGTTGAGGTGCATGTACTGCATTGTGACAGAAAGTCACTTTACAACATCTTACAAGCCCAAAGTGGATTTTGAAAAAAGTTTCCACGAGCGCATGTTTTGGCCGTCTCAGCCAACTGTCATGAAATATGAAAAGTAAACGTGTCTTCACTTTTCCTTCATAGCTTGAAATTGGAAGGTCTTAGAAGCTTGAAACCAAGCGCATACAACACAAAGGGCCTCAATGAGCTACTGGCCGCTCACTGGTGGCTCCAGCGCACGCGGTTCAGTCGCATCATTCACTCTGATGTGGTGTTCATGAAGTTGGGTGTTGAGGTGCATGTACTGCATTGTGACAGAAAGTCACTTTACAACATCTTACAAGCCCAAAGTGGATTTTGAAAAAAGTTTCCACGAGCGCATGTTTTGGCCGTCTCAGCCAACTGTCATGAAATATGAAAAGTAAACGTGTCTTCACTTTTCCTTCATAGCTTGAAATTGGAAGGTCTTAGAAGCTTGAAACCAAGCGCATACAACACAAAGGGCCTCAATGAGCTACTGGCCGCTCACTGGTGGCTCCAGCGCACGCGGTTCAGTCGCATCATTCACTCTGATGTGGTGTTCATGAAGTTGGGTGTTGAGGTGCATGTACTGCATTGTGACAGAAAGTCACTTTACAACATCTTACAAGCCCAAAGTGGATTTTGAAAAAAGTTTCCACGAGCGCATGTTTTGGCCGTCTCAGCCAACTGTCATGAAATATGAAAAGTAAACGTGTCTTCACTTTTCCTTCATAGCTTGAAATTGGAAGGTCTTAGAAGCTTGAAACCAAGCGCATACAACACAAAGGGCCTCAATGAGCTACTGGCCGCTCACTGGTGGCTCCAGCGCACGCGGTTCAGTCGCATCATTCACTCTGATGTGGTGTTCATGAAGTTGGGTGTTGAGGTGCATGTACTGCATTGTGACAGAAAGTCACTTTACAACATCTTACAAGCCCAAAGTGGATTTTGAAAAAAGTTTCCACGAGCGCATGTTTTGGCCGTCTCAGCCAACTGTCATGAAATATGAAAAGTAAACGTGTCTTCACTTTTCCTTCATAGCTTGAAATTGGAAGGTCTTAGAAGCTTGAAAACCAAGCGCATACAACACAAAGGGCCTCAATGAGCTACTGGCCGCTCACTGGTGGCTCCAGCGCACGCGGTTCAGTCGCATCATTCACTCTGATGTGGTGTTCATGAAGTTGGGTGTTGAGGTGCATGTAGTGCATTGTGACAGAAAGTCACTTTACAACATCTTACAAGCCCAAAGTGGATTTTGAAAAAAGTTTCCACGAGCGCATGTTTTGGCCGTCTCAGCCAACTGTCATGAAATATGAAAAGTAAACGTGTCTTCACTTTTCCTTCATAGCTTGAAATTGGAAGGTCTTAGAAGCTTGAAACCAAGCGCATACAACACAAAGGGCCTCAATGAGCTACTGGCCGCTCACTGGTGGCTCCAGCGCACGCGGTTCAGTCGCATCATTCACTCTGATGTGGTGTTCATGAAGTTGGGTGTTGAGGTGCATGTACTGCATTGTGACAGAAAGTCACTTTACAACATCTTACAAGCCCAAAGTGGATTTTGAAAAAAGTTTCCACGAGCGCATGTTTTGGCCGTCTCAGCCAACCGTCATGAAATATGAAAAGTAAACGTGTCTTCACTTTTCCTTCATAGCTTGAAATTGGAAGGTCTTAGAAGCTTGAAACCAAGCGCATACAACACAAAGGGCCTCAATGAGCTACTGGCCGCTCACTGGTGGCTCCAGCGCACGCGGTTCAGTCGCATCATTCACTCTGATGTGGTGTTCATGAAGTTGGGTGTTGAGGTGCATGTACTGCATTGTGACAGAAAGTCACTTTACAACATCTTACAAGCCCAAAGTGGATTTTGAAAAAAGTTTCCACGAGCGCATGTTTTGGCCGTCTCAGCCAACTGTCATGAAATATGAAAAGTAAACGTGTCTTCACTTTTCCTTCATAGCTTGAAATTGGAAGGTCTTAGAAGCTTGAAACCAAGCGCATACAACACAAAGGGCCTCAATGAGCTACTGGCCGCTCACTGGTGGCTCCAGCGCACGCGGTTCAGTCGCATCATTCACTCTGATGTGGTGTTCATGAAGTTGGGTGTTGAGGTGCATGTACTGCATTGTGACAGAAAGTCACTTTACAACATCTTACAAGCCCAAAGTGGATTTTGAAAAAAGTTTCCACGAGCGCATGTTTTGGCCGTCTCAGCCAACTGTCATGAAATATGAAAAGTAAACGTGTCTTCACTTTTCCTTCATAGCTTGAAATTGGAAGGTCTTAGAAGCTTGAAACCAAGCGCATACAACACAAAGGGCCTCAATGAGCTACTGGCCGCTCACTGGTGGCTCCAGCGCACGCGGTTCAGTCGCATCATTCACTCTGATGTGGTGTTCATGAAGTTGGGTGTTGAGGTGCATGTAGTGCATTGTGACAGAAAGTCACTTTACAACATCTTACAAGCCCAAAGTGGATTTTGAAAAAAGTTTCCACGAGCGCATGTTTTGGCCGTCTCAGCCAACCGTCATGAAATATGAAAAGTAAACGTGTCTTCACTTTTCCTTCATAGCTTGAAATTGGAAGGTCTTAGAAGCTTGAAACCAAGCGCATACAACACAAAGGGCCTCAATGAGCTACTGGCCGCTCACTGGTGGCTCCAGCGCACGCGGTTCAGTCGCATCATTCACTCTGATGTGGTGTTCATGAAGTTGGGTGTTGAGGTGCATGTAGTGCATTGTGACAGAAAGTCACTTTACAACATCTTACAAGCCCAAAGTGGATTTTGAAAAAAGTTTCCACGAGCGCATGTTTTGGCCGTCTCAGCCAACCGTCATGAAATATGAAAAGTAAACGTGTCTTCACTTTTCCTTCATAGCTTGAAATTGGAAGGTCTTAGAAGCTTGAAACCAAGCGCATACAACACAAAGGGCCTCAATGAGCTACTGGCCGCTCACTGGTGGCTCCAGCGCACGCGGTTCAGTCGCATCATTCACTCTGATGTGGTGTTCATGAAGTTGGGTGTTGAGGTGCATGTACTGCATTGTGACAGAAAGTCACTTTACAACATCTTACAAGCCCAAAGTGGATTTTGAAAAAAGTTTCCACGAGCGCATGTTTTGGCCGTCTCAGCCAACTGTCATGAAATATGAAAAGTAAACGTGTCTTCACTTTTCCTTCATAGCTTGAAATTGGAAGGTCTTAGAAGCTTGAAACCAAGCGCATACAACACAAAGGGCCTCAATGAGCTACTGGCCGCTCACTGGTGGCTCCAGCGCACGCGGTTCAGTCGCATCATTCACTCTGATGTGGTGTTCATGAAGTTGGGTGTTGAGGTGCATGTAGTGCATTGTGACAGAAAGTCACTTTACAACATCTTACAAGCCCAAAGTGGATTTTGAAAAAAGTTTCCACGAGCGCATGTTTTGGCCGTCTCAGCCAACCGTCATGAAATATGAAAAGTAAACGTGTCTTCACTTTTCCTTCATAGCTTGAAATTGGAAGGTCTTAGAAGCTTGAAACCAAGCGCATACAACACAAAGGGCCTCAATGAGCTACTGGCCGCTCACTGGTGGCTCCAGCGCACGCGGTTCAGTCGCATCATTCACTCTGATGTGGTGTTCATGAAGTTGGGTGTTGAGGTGCATGTACTGCATTGTGACAGAAAGTCACTTTACAACATCTTACAAGCCCAAAGTGGATTTTGAAAAAAGTTTCCACGAGCGCATGTTTTGGCCGTCTCAGCCAACTGTCATGAAATATGAAAAGTAAACGTGTCTTCACTTTTCCTTCATAGCTTGAAATTGGAAGGTCTTAGAAGCTTGAAACCAAGCGCATACAACACAAAGGGCCTCAATGAGCTACTGGCCGCTCACTGGTGGCTCCAGCGCACGCGGTTCAGTCGCATCATTCACTCTGATGTGGTGTTCATGAAGTTGGGTGTTGAGGTGCATGTACTGCATTGTGACAGAAAGTCACTTTACAACATCTTACAAGCCCAAAGTAGATTTTGAAAAAAGTTTCCACGAGCGCATGTTTTGGCCGTCTCAGCCAACTGTCATGAAATATGAAAAGTAAACGTGTCTTCACTTTTCCTTCATAGCTTGAAATTGGAAGGTCTTAGAAGCTTGAAACCAAGCGCATACAACACAAAGGGCCTCAATGAGCTACTGGCCGCTCACTGGTGGCTCCAGCGCACGCGGTTCAGTCGCATCATTCACTCTGATGTGGTGTTCATGAAGTTGGGTGTTGAGGTGCATGTACTGCATTGTGACAGAAAGTCACTTTACAACATCTTACAAGCCCAAAGTAGATTTTGAAAAAAGTTTCCACGAGCGCATGTTTTGGCCGTCTCAGCCAACTGTCATGAAATATGAAAAGTAAACGTGTCTTCACTTTTCCTTCATAGCTTGAAATTGGAAGGTCTTAGAAGCTTGAAACCAAGCGCATACAACACAAAGGGCCTCAATGAGCTACTGGCCGCTCACTGGTGGCTCCAGCGCACGCGGTTCAGTCGCATCATTCACTCTGATGTGGTGTTCATGAAGTTGGGTGTTGAGGTGCATGTACTGCATTGTGCCAGAAAGTCACTTTACAACATCTTACAAGCCCAAAGTGGATTTTGAAAAAAGTTTCCACGAGCGCATGTTTTGGCCGTCTCAGCCAACTGTCATGAAATATGAAAAGTAAACGTGTCTTCACTTTTCCTTCATAGCTTGAAATTGGAAGGTCTTAGAAGCTTGAAACCAAGCGCATACAACACAAAGGGCCTCAATGAGCTACTGGCCGCTCACTGGTGGCTCCAGCGCACGCGGTTCAGTCGCATCATTCACTCTGATGTGGTGTTCATGAAGTTGGGTGTTGAGGTGCATGTACTGCATTGTGCCAGAAAGTCACTTTACAACATCTTACAAGCCCAAAGTGGATTTTGAAAAAAGTTTCCACGAGCGCATGTTTTGGCCGTCTCAGCCAACTGTCATGAAATATGAAAAGTAAACGTGTCTTCACTTTTCCTTCATAGCTTGAAATTGGAAGGTCTTAGAAGCTTGAAACCAAGCGCATACAACACAAAGGGCCTCAATGAGCTACTGGCCGCTCACTGGTGGCTCCAGCGCACGCGGTTCAGTCGCATCATTCACTCTGATGTGGTGTTCATGAAGTTGGGTGTTGAGGTGCATGTACTGCATTGTGAAAGAAAGTCACTTTACAACATCTTACAAGCCCAAAGTGGATTTTGAAAAAAGTTTCCACGAGCGCATGTTTTGGCCGTCTCAGCCAACTGTCATGAAATATGAAAAGTAAACGTGTCTTCACTTTTCCTTCATAGCTTGAAATTGGAAGGTCTTAGAAGCTTGAAACCAAGCGCATACAACACAAAGGGCCTCAATGAGCTACTGGCCGCTCACTGGTGGCTCCAGCGCACGCGGTTCAGTCGCATCATTCACTCTGATGTGGTGTTCATGAAGTTGGGTGTTGAGGTGCATGTACTGCATTGTGACAGAAAGTCACTTTACAACATCTTACAAGCCCAAAGTAGATTTTGAAAAAAGTTTCCACGAGCGCATGTTTTGGCCGTCTCAGCCAACTGTCATGAAATATGAAAAGTAAACGTGTCTTCACTTTTCCTTCATAGCTTGAAATTGGAAGGTCTTAGAAGCTTGAAACCAAGCGCATACAACACAAAGGGCCTCAATGAGCTACTGGCCGCTCACTGGTGGCTCCAGCGCACGCGGTTCAGTCGCATCATTCACTCTGATGTGGTGTTCATGAAGTTGGGTGTTGAGGTGCATGTACTGCATTGTGACAGAAAGTCACTTTACAACATCTTACAAGCCCAAAGTGGATTTTGAAAAAAGTTTCCACGAGCGCATGTTTTGGCCGTCTCAGCCAACTGTCATGAAATATGAAAAGTAAACGTGTCTTCACTTTTCCTTCATAGCTTGAAATTGGAAGGTCTTAGAAGCTTGAAACCAAGCGCATACAACACAAAGGGCCTCAATGAGCTACTGGCCGCTCACTGGTGGCTCCAGCGCACGCGGTTCAGTCGCATCATTCACTCTGATGTGGTGTTCATGAAGTTGGGTGTTGAGGTGCATGTACTGCATTGTGAAAGAAAGTCACTTTACAACATCTTACAAGCCCAAAGTGGATTTTGAAAAAAGTTTCCACGAGCGCATGTTTTGGCCGTCTCAGCCAACTGTCATGAAATATGAAAAGTAAACGTGTCTTCACTTTTCCTTCATAGCTTGAAATTGGAAGGTCTTAGAAGCTTGAAACCAAGCGCATACAACACAAAGGGCCTCAATGAGCTACTGGCCGCTCACTGGTGGCTCCAGCGCACGCGGTTCAGTCGCATCATTCACTCTGATGTGGTGTTCATGAAGTTGGGTGTTGAGGTGCATGTACTGCATTGTGACAGAAAGTCACTTTACAACATCTTACAAGCCCAAAGTGGATTTTGAAAAAAGTTTCCACGAGCGCATGTTTTGGCCGTCTCAGCCAACTGTCATGAAATATGAAAAGTAAACGTGTCTTCACTTTTCCTTCATAGCTTGAAATTGGAAGGTCTTAGAAGCTTGAAACCAAGCGCATACAACACAAAGGGCCTCAATGAGCTACTGGCCGCTCACTGGTGGCTCCAGCGCACGCGGTTCAGTCGCATCATTCACTCTGATGTGGTGTTCATGAAGTTGGGTGTTGAGGTGCATGTACTGCATTGTGCCAGAAAGTCACTTTACAACATCTTACAAGCCCAAAGTGGATTTTGAAAAAAGTTTCCACGAGCGCATGTTTTGGCCGTCTCAGCCAACTGTCATGAAATATGAAAAGTAAACGTGTCTTCACTTTTCCTTCATAGCTTGAAATTGGAAGGTCTTAGAAGCTTGAAACCAAGCGCATACAACACAAAGGGCCTCAATGAGCTACTGGCCGCTCACTGGTGGCTCCAGCGCACGCGGTTCAGTCGCATCATTCACTCTGATGTGGTGTTCATGAAGTTGGGTGTTGAGGTGCATGTACTGCATTGTGACAGAAAGTCACTTTACAACATCTTACAAGCCCAAAGTGGATTTTGAAAAAAGTTTCCACGAGCGCATGTTTTGGCCGTCTCAGCCAACTGTCATGAAATATGAAAAGTAAACGTGTCTTCACTTTTCCTTCATAGCTTGAAATTGGAAGGTCTTAGAAGCTTGAAACCAAGCGCATACAACACAAAGGGCCTCAATGAGCTACTGGCCGCTCACTGGTGGCTCCAGCGCACGCGGTTCAGTCGCATCATTCACTCTGATGTGGTGTTCATGAAGTTGGGTGTTGAGGTGCATGTACTGCATTGTGACAGAAAGTCACTTTACAACATCTTACAAGCCCAAAGTGGATTTTGAAAAAAGTTTCCACGAGCGCATGTTTTGGCCGTCTCAGCCAACTGTCATGAAATATGAAAAGTAAACGTGTCTTCACTTTTCCTTCATAGCTTGAAATTGGAAGGTCTTAGAAGCTTGAAACCAAGCGCATACAACACAAAGGGCCTCAATGAGCTACTGGCCGCTCACTGGTGGCTCCAGCGCACGCGGTTCAGTCGCATCATTCACTCTGATGTGGTGTTCATGAAGTTGGGTGTTGAGGTGCATGTACTGCATTGTGACAGAAAGTCACTTTACAACATCTTACAAGCCCAAAGTGGATTTTGAAAAAAGTTTCCACGAGCGCATGTTTTGGCCGTCTCAGCCAACTGTCATGAAATATGAAAAGTAAACGTGTCTTCACTTTTCCTTCATAGCTTGAAATTGGAAGGTCTTAGAAGCTTGAAACCAAGCGCATACAACACAAAGGGCCTCAATGAGCTACTGGCCGCTCACTGGTGGCTCCAGCGCACGCGGTTCAGTCGCATCATTCACTCTGATGTGGTGTTCATGAAGTTGGGTGTTGAGGTGCATGTACTGCATTGTGACAGAAAGTCACTTTACAACATCTTACAAGCCCAAAGTGGATTTTGAAAAAAGTTTCCACGAGCGCATGTTTTGGCCGTCTCAGCCAACTGTCATGAAATATGAAAAGTAAACGTGTCTTCACTTTTCCTTCATAGCTTGAAATTGGAAGGTCTTAGAAGCTTGAAACCAAGCGCATACAACACAAAGGGCCTCAATGAGCTACTGGCCGCTCACTGGTGGCTCCAGCGCACGCGGTTCAGTCGCATCATTCACTCTGATGTGGTGTTCATGAAGTTGGGTGTTGAGGTGCATGTACTGCATTGTGAAAGAAAGTCACTTTACAACATCTTACAAGCCCAAAGTGGATTTTGAAAAAAGTTTCCACGAGCGCATGTTTTGGCCGTCTCAGCCAACTGTCATGAAATATGAAAAGTAAACGTGTCTTCACTTTTCCTTCATAGCTTGAAATTGGAAGGTCTTAGAAGCTTGAAACCAAGCGCATACAACACAAAGGGCCTCAATGAGCTACTGGCCGCTCACTGGTGGCTCCAGCGCACGCGGTTCAGTCGCATCATTCACTCTGATGTGGTGTTCATGAAGTTGGGTGTTGAGGTGCATGTACTGCATTGTGACAGAAAGTCACTTTACAACATCTTACAAGCCCAAAGTGGATTTTGAAAAAAGTTTCCACGAGCGCATGTTTTGGCCGTCTCAGCCAACTGTCATGAAATATGAAAAGTAAACGTGTCTTCACTTTTCCTTCATAGCTTGAAATTGGAAGGTCTTAGAAGCTTGAAACCAAGCGCATACAACACAAAGGGCCTCAATGAGCTACTGGCCGCTCACTGGTGGCTCCAGCGCACGCGGTTCAGTCGCATCATTCACTCTGATGTGGTGTTCATGAAGTTGGGTGTTGAGGTGCATGTACTGCATTGTGCCAGAAAGTCACTTTACAACATCTTACAAGCCCAAAGTGGATTTTGAAAAAAGTTTCCACGAGCGCATGTTTTGGCCGTCTCAGCCAACTGTCATGAAATATGAAAAGTAAACGTGTCTTCACTTTTCCTTCATAGCTTGAAATTGGAAGGTCTTAGAAGCTTGAAACCAAGCGCATACAACACAAAGGGCCTCAATGAGCTACTGGCCGCTCACTGGTGGCTCCAGCGCACGCGGTTCAGTCGCATCATTCACTCTGATGTGGTGTTCATGAAGTTGGGTGTTGAGGTGCATGTACTGCATTGTGACAGAAAGTCACTTTACAACATCTTACAAGCCCAAAGTGGATTTTGAAAAAAGTTTCCACGAGCGCATGTTTTGGCCGTCTCAGCCAACTGTCATGAAATATGAAAAGTAAACGTGTCTTCACTTTTCCTTCATAGCTTGAAATTGGAAGGTCTTAGAAGCTTGAAACCAAGCGCATACAACACAAAGGGCCTCAATGAGCTACTGGCCGCTCACTGGTGGCTCCAGCGCACGCGGTTCAGTCGCATCATTCACTCTGATGTGGTGTTCATGAAGTTGGGTGTTGAGGTGCATGTACTGCATTGTGAAAGAAAGTCACTTTACAACATCTTACAAGCCCAAAGTGGATTTTGAAAAAAGTTTCCACGAGCGCATGTTTTGGCCGTCTCAGCCAACTGTCATGAAATATGAAAAGTAAACGTGTCTTCACTTTTCCTTCATAGCTTGAAATTGGAAGGTCTTAGAAGCTTGAAACCAAGCGCATACAACACAAAGGGCCTCAATGAGCTACTGGCCGCTCACTGGTGGCTCCAGCGCACGCGGTTCAGTCGCATCATTCACTCTGATGTGGTGTTCATGAAGTTGGGTGTTGAGGTGCATGTACTGCATTGTGCCAGAAAGTCACTTTACAACATCTTACAAGCCCAAAGTGGATTTTGAAAAAAGTTTCCACGAGCGCATGTTTTGGCCGTCTCAGCCAACTGTCATGAAATATGAAAAGTAAACGTGTCTTCACTTTTCCTTCATAGCTTGAAATTGGAAGGTCTTAGAAGCTTGAAACCAAGCGCATACAACACAAAGGGCCTCAATGAGCTACTGGCCGCTCACTGGTGGCTCCAGCGCACGCGGTTCAGTCGCATCATTCACTCTGATGTGGTGTTCATGAAGTTGGGTGTTGAGGTGCATGTACTGCATTGTGACAGAAAGTCACTTTACAACATCTTACAAGCCCAAAGTGGATTTTGAAAAAAGTTTCCACGAGCGCATGTTTTGGCCGTCTCAGCCAACTGTCATGAAATATGAAAAGTAAACGTGTCTTCACTTTTCCTTCATAGCTTGAAATTGGAAGGTCTTAGAAGCTTGAAACCAAGCGCATACAACACAAAGGGCCTCAATGAGCTACTGGCCGCTCACTGGTGGCTCCAGCGCACGCGGTTCAGTCGCATCATTCACTCTGATGTGGTGTTCATGAAGTTGGGTGTTGAGGTGCATGTACTGCATTGTGACAGAAAGTCACTTTACAACATCTTACAAGCCCAAAGTGGATTTTGAAAAAAGTTTCCACGAGCGCATGTTTTGGCCGTCTCAGCCAACTGTCATGAAATATGAAAAGTAAACGTGTCTTCACTTTTCCTTCATAGCTTGAAATTGGAAGGTCTTAGAAGCTTGAAACCAAGCGCATACAACACAAAGGGCCTCAATGAGCTACTGGCCGCTCACTGGTGGCTCCAGCGCACGCGGTTCAGTCGCATCATTCACTCTGATGTGGTGTTCATGAAGTTGGGTGTTGAGGTGCATGTACTGCATTGTGAAAGAAAGTCACTTTACAACATCTTACAAGCCCAAAGTGGATTTTGAAAAAAGTTTCCACGAGCGCATGTTTTGGCCGTCTCAGCCAACTGTCATGAAATATGAAAAGTAAACGTGTCTTCACTTTTCCTTCATAGCTTGAAATTGGAAGGTCTTAGAAGCTTGAAACCAAGCGCATACAACACAAAGGGCCTCAATGAGCTACTGGCCGCTCACTGGTGGCTCCAGCGCACGCGGTTCAGTCGCATCATTCACTCTGATGTGGTGTTCATGAAGTTGGGTGTTGAGGTGCATGTACTGCATTGTGACAGAAAGTCACTTTACAACATCTTACAAGCCCAAAGTGGATTTTGAAAAAAGTTTCCACGAGCGCATGTTTTGGCCGTCTCAGCCAACTGTCATGAAATATGAAAAGTAAACGTGTCTTCACTTTTCCTTCATAGCTTGAAATTGGAAGGTCTTAGAAGCTTGAAACCAAGCGCATACAACACAAAGGGCCTCAATGAGCTACTGGCCGCTCACTGGTGGCTCCAGCGCACGCGGTTCAGTCGCATCATTCACTCTGATGTGGTGTTCATGAAGTTGGGTGTTGAGGTGCATGTACTGCATTGTGCCAGAAAGTCACTTTACAACATCTTACAAGCCCAAAGTGGATTTTGAAAAAAGTTTCCACGAGCGCATGTTTTGGCCGTCTCAGCCAACTGTCATGAAATATGAAAAGTAAACGTGTCTTCACTTTTCCTTCATAGCTTGAAATTGGAAGGTCTTAGAAGCTTGAAACCAAGCGCATACAACACAAAGGGCCTCAATGAGCTACTGGCCGCTCACTGGTGGCTCCAGCGCACGCGGTTCAGTCGCATCATTCACTCTGATGTGGTGTTCATGAAGTTGGGTGTTGAGGTGCATGTACTGCATTGTGACAGAAAGTCACTTTACAACATCTTACAAGCCCAAAGTGGATTTTGAAAAAAGTTTCCACGAGCGCATGTTTTGGCCGTCTCAGCCAACTGTCATGAAATATGAAAAGTAAACGTGTCTTCACTTTTCCTTCATAGCTTGAAATTGGAAGGTCTTAGAAGCTTGAAACCAAGCGCATACAACACAAAGGGCCTCAATGAGCTACTGGCCGCTCACTGGTGGCTCCAGCGCACGCGGTTCAGTCGCATCATTCACTCTGATGTGGTGTTCATGAAGTTGGGTGTTGAGGTGCATGTACTGCATTGTGAAAGAAAGTCACTTTACAACATCTTACAAGCCCAAAGTGGATTTTGAAAAAAGTTTCCACGAGCGCATGTTTTGGCCGTCTCAGCCAACTGTCATGAAATATGAAAAGTAAACGTGTCTTCACTTTTCCTTCATAGCTTGAAATTGGAAGGTCTTAGAAGCTTGAAACCAAGCGCATACAACACAAAGGGCCTCAATGAGCTACTGGCCGCTCACTGGTGGCTCCAGCGCACGCGGTTCAGTCGCATCATTCACTCTGATGTGGTGTTCATGAAGTTGGGTGTTGAGGTGCATGTACTGCATTGTGCCAGAAAGTCACTTTACAACATCTTACAAGCCCAAAGTGGATTTTGAAAAAAGTTTCCACGAGCGCATGTTTTGGCCGTCTCAGCCAACTGTCATGAAATATGAAAAGTAAACGTGTCTTCACTTTTCCTTCATAGCTTGAAATTGGAAGGTCTTAGAAGCTTGAAACCAAGCGCATACAACACAAAGGGCCTCAATGAGCTACTGGCCGCTCACTGGTGGCTCCAGCGCACGCGGTTCAGTCGCATCATTCACTCTGATGTGGTGTTCATGAAGTTGGGTGTTGAGGTGCATGTACTGCATTGTGCCAGAAAGTCACTTTACAACATCTTACAAGCCCAAAGTGGATTTTGAAAAAAGTTTCCACGAGCGCATGTTTTGGCCGTCTCAGCCAACTGTCATGAAATATGAAAAGTAAACGTGTCTTCACTTTTCCTTCATAGCTTGAAATTGGAAGGTCTTAGAAGCTTGAAACCAAGCGCATACAACACAAAGGGCCTCAATGAGCTACTGGCCGCTCACTGGTGGCTCCAGCGCACGCGGTTCAGTCGCATCATTCACTCTGATGTGGTGTTCATGAAGTTGGGTGTTGAGGTGCATGTACTGCATTGTGCCAGAAAGTCACTTTACAACATCTTACAAGCCCAAAGTGGATTTTGAAAAAAGTTTCCACGAGCGCATGTTTTGGCCGTCTCAGCCAACTGTCATGAAATATGAAAAGTAAACGTGTCTTCACTTTTCCTTCATAGCTTGAAATTGGAAGGTCTTAGAAGCTTGAAACCAAGCGCATACAACACAAAGGGCCTCAATGAGCTACTGGCCGCTCACTGGTGGCTCCAGCGCACGCGGTTCAGTCGCATCATTCACTCTGATGTGGTGTTCATGAAGTTGGGTGTTGAGGTGCATGTACTGCATTGTGACAGAAAGTCACTTTACAACATCTTACAAGCCCAAAGTGGATTTTGAAAAAAGTTTCCACGAGCGCATGTTTTGGCCGTCTCAGCCAACTGTCATGAAATATGAAAAGTAAACGTGTCTTCACTTTTCCTTCATAGCTTGAAATTGGAAGGTCTTAGAAGCTTGAAACCAAGCGCATACAACACAAAGGGCCTCAATGAGCTACTGGCCGCTCACTGGTGGCTCCAGCGCACGCGGTTCAGTCGCATCATTCACTCTGATGTGGTGTTCATGAAGTTGGGTGTTGAGGTGCATGTACTGCATTGTGCCAGAAAGTCACTTTACAACATCTTACAAGCCCAAAGTGGATTTTGAAAAAAGTTTCCACGAGCGCATGTTTTGGCCGTCTCAGCCAACTGTCATGAAATATGAAAAGTAAACGTGTCTTCACTTTTCCTTCATAGCTTGAAATTGGAAGGTCTTAGAAGCTTGAAACCAAGCGCATACAACACAAAGGGCCTCAATGAGCTACTGGCCGCTCACTGGTGGCTCCAGCGCACGCGGTTCAGTCGCATCATTCACTCTGATGTGGTGTTCATGAAGTTGGGTGTTGAGGTGCATGTACTGCATTGTGACAGAAAGTCACTTTACAACATCTTACAAGCCCAAAGTGGATTTTGAAAAAAGTTTCCACGAGCGCATGTTTTGGCCGTCTCAGCCAACTGTCATGAAATATGAAAAGTAAACGTGTCTTCACTTTTCCTTCATAGCTTGAAATTGGAAGGTCTTAGAAGCTTGAAACCAAGCGCATACAACACAAAGGGCCTCAATGAGCTACTGGCCGCTCACTGGTGGCTCCAGCGCACGCGGTTCAGTCGCATCATTCACTCTGATGTGGTGTTCATGAAGTTGGGTGTTGAGGTGCATGTACTGCATTGTGCCAGAAAGTCACTTTACAACATCTTACAAGCCCAAAGTGGATTTTGAAAAAAGTTTCCACGAGCGCATGTTTTGGCCGTCTCAGCCAACTGTCATGAAATATGAAAAGTAAACGTGTCTTCACTTTTCCTTCATAGCTTGAAATTGGAAGGTCTTAGAAGCTTGAAACCAAGCGCATACAACACAAAGGGCCTCAATGAGCTACTGGCCGCTCACTGGTGGCTCCAGCGCACGCGGTTCAGTCGCATCATTCACTCTGATGTGGTGTTCATGAAGTTGGGTGTTGAGGTGCATGTACTGCATTGTGACAGAAAGTCACTTTACAACATCTTACAAGCCCAAAGTGGATTTTGAAAAAAGTTTCCACGAGCGCATGTTTTGGCCGTCTCAGCCAACTGTCATGAAATATGAAAAGTAAACGTGTCTTCACTTTTCCTTCATAGCTTGAAATTGGAAGGTCTTAGAAGCTTGAAACCAAGCGCATACAACACAAAGGGCCTCAATGAGCTACTGGCCGCTCACTGGTGGCTCCAGCGCACGCGGTTCAGTCGCATCATTCACTCTGATGTGGTGTTCATGAAGTTGGGTGTTGAGGTGCATGTACTGCATTGTGACAGAAAGTCACTTTACAACATCTTACAAGCCCAAAGTGGATTTTGAAAAAAGTTTCCACGAGCGCATGTTTTGGCCGTCTCAGCCAACTGTCATGAAATATGAAAAGTAAACGTGTCTTCACTTTTCCTTCATAGCTTGAAATTGGAAGGTCTTAGAAGCTTGAAACCAAGCGCATACAACACAAAGGGCCTCAATGAGCTACTGGCCGCTCACTGGTGGCTCCAGCGCACGCGGTTCAGTCGCATCATTCACTCTGATGTGGTGTTCATGAAGTTGGGTGTTGAGGTGCATGTACTGCATTGTGCCAGAAAGTCACTTTACAACATCTTACAAGCCCAAAGTGGATTTTGAAAAAAGTTTCCACGAGCGCATGTTTTGGCCGTCTCAGCCAACTGTCATGAAATATGAAAAGTAAACGTGTCTTCACTTTTCCTTCATAGCTTGAAATTGGAAGGTCTTAGAAGCTTGAAACCAAGCGCATACAACACAAAGGGCCTCAATGAGCTACTGGCCGCTCACTGGTGGCTCCAGCGCACGCGGTTCAGTCGCATCATTCACTCTGATGTGTTGTTCATGAAGTTGGGTGTTGAGGTGCATGTACTGCATTGTGACAGAAAGTCACTTTACAACATCTTACAAGCCCAAAGTGGATTTTGAAAAAAGTTTCCACGAGCGCATGTTTTGGCCGTCTCAGCCAACTGTCATGAAATATGAAAAGTAAACGTGTCTTCACTTTTCCTTCAGAGCTTGAAATTGGAAGGTCTTAGAAGCTTGAAACCAAGCGCATACAACACAAAGGGCCTCAATGAGCTACTGGCCGCTCACTGGTGGCTCCAGCGCACGCGGTTCAGTCGCATCATTCACTCTGATGTGGTGTTCATGAAGTTGGGTGTTGAGGTGCATGTACTGCATTGTGACAGAAAGTCACTTTACAACATCTTACAAGCCCAAAGTGGATTTTGAAAAAAGTTTCCACGAGCGCATGTTTTGGCCGTCTCAGCCAACTGTCATGAAATATGAAAAGTAAACGTGTCTTCACTTTTCCTTCATAGCTTGAAATTGGAAGGTCTTAGAAGCTTGAAACCAAGCGCATACAACACAAAGGGCCTCAATGAGCTACTGGCCGCTCACTGGTGGCTCCAGCGCACGCGGTTCAGTCGCATCATTCACTCTGATGTGGTGTTCATGAAGTTGGGTGTTGAGGTGCATGTACTGCATTGTGCCAGAAAGTCACTTTACAACATCTTACAAGCCCAAAGTGGATTTTGAAAAAAGTTTCCACGAGCGCATGTTTTGGCCGTCTCAGCCAACTGTCATGAAATATGAAAAGTAAACGTGTCTTCACTTTTCCTTCATAGCTTGAAATTGGAAGGTCTTAGAAGCTTGAAACCAAGCGCATACAACACAAAGGGCCTCAATGAGCTACTGGCCGCTCACTGGTGGCTCCAGCGCACGCGGTTCAGTCGCATCATTCACTCTGATGTGGTGTTCATGAAGTTGGGTGTTGAGGTGCATGTACAGCATTGTGAAAGAAAGTCACTTTACAACATCTTACAAGCCCAAAGTGGATTTTGAAAAAAGTTTCCACGAGCGCATGTTTTGGCCGTCTCAGCCAACTGTCATGAAATATGAAAAGTAAACGTGTCTTCACTTTTCCTTCATAGCTTGAAATTGGAAGGTCTTAGAAGCTTGAAACCAAGCGCATACAACACAAAGGGCCTCAATGAGCTACTGGCCGCTCACTGGTGGCTCCAGCGCACGCGGTTCAGTCGCATCATTCACTCTGATGTGGTGTTCATGAAGTTGGGTGTTGAGGTGCATGTACTGCATTGTGACAGAAAGTCACTTTACAACATCTTACAAGCCCAAAGTGGATTTTGAAAAAAGTTTCCACGAGCGCATGTTTTGGCCGTCTCAGCCAACTGTCATGAAATATGAAAAGTAAACGTGTCTTCACTTTTCCTTCATAGCTTGAAATTGGAAGGTCTTAGAAGCTTGAAACCAAGCGCATACAACACAAAGGGCCTCAATGAGCTACTGGCCGCTCACTGGTGGCTCCAGCGCACGCGGTTCAGTCGCATCATTCACTCTGATGTGGTGTTCATGAAGTTGGGTGTTGAGGTGCATGTACTGCATTGTGCCAGAAAGTCACTTTACAACATCTTACAAGCCCAAAGTGGATTTTGAAAAAAGTTTCCACGAGCGCATGTTTTGGCCGTCTCAGCCAACTGTCATGAAATATGAAAAGTAAACGTGTCTTCACTTTTCCTTCATAGCTTGAAATTGGAAGGTCTTAGAAGCTTGAAACCAAGCGCATACAACACAAAGGGCCTCAATGAGCTACTGGCCGCTCACTGGTGGCTCCAGCGCACGCGGTTCAGTCGCATCATTCACTCTGATGTGGTGTTCATGAAGTTGGGTGTTGAGGTGCATGTACTGCATTGTGACAGAAAGTCACTTTACAACATCTTACAAGCCCAAAGTGGATTTTGAAAAAAGTTTCCACGAGCGCATGTTTTGGCCGTCTCAGCCAACTGTCATGAAATATGAAAAGTAAACGTGTCTTCACTTTTCCTTCATAGCTTGAAATTGGAAGGTCTTAGAAGCTTGAAACCAAGCGCATACAACACAAAGGGCCTCAATGAGCTACTGGCCGCTCACTGGTGGCTCCAGCGCACGCGGTTCAGTCGCATCATTCACTCTGATGTGGTGTTCATGAAGTTGGGTGTTGAGGTGCATGTACTGCATTGTGACAGAAAGTCACTTTACAACATCTTACAAGCCCAAAGTGGATTTTGAAAAAAGTTTCCACGAGCGCATGTTTTGGCCGTCTCAGCCAACTGTCATGAAATATGAAAAGTAAACGTGTCTTCACTTTTCCTTCATAGCTTGAAATTGGAAGGTCTTAGAAGCTTGAAACCAAGCGCATACAACACAAAGGGCCTCAATGAGCTACTGGCCGCTCACTGGTGGCTCCAGCGCACGCGGTTCAGTCGCATCATTCACTCTGATGTGGTGTTCATGAAGTTGGGTGTTGAGGTGCATGTACTGCATTGTGCCAGAAAGTCACTTTACAACATCTTACAAGCCCAAAGTGGATTTTGAAAAAAGTTTCCACGAGCGCATGTTTTGGCCGTCTCAGCCAACTGTCATGAAATATGAAAAGTAAACGTGTCTTCACTTTTCCTTCATAGCTTGAAATTGGAAGGTCTTAGAAGCTTGAAACCAAGCGCATACAACACAAAGGGCCTCAATGAGCTACTGGCCGCTCACTGGTGGCTCCAGCGCACGCGGTTCAGTCGCATCATTCACTCTGATGTGGTGTTCATGAAGTTGGGTGTTGAGGTGCATGTACTGCATTGTGACAGAAAGTCACTTTACAACATCTTACAAGCCCAAAGTGGATTTTGAAAAAAGTTTCCACGAGCGCATGTTTTGGCCGTCTCAGCCAACTGTCATGAAATATGAAAAGTAAACGTGTCTTCACTTTTCCTTCATAGCTTGAAATTGGAAGGTCTTAGAAGCTTGAAACCAAGCGCATACAACACAAAGGGCCTCAATGAGCTACTGGCCGCTCACTGGTGGCTCCAGCGCACGCGGTTCAGTCGCATCATTCACTCTGATGTGGTGTTCATGAAGTTGGGTGTTGAGGTGCATGTACTGCATTGTGACAGAAAGTCACTTTACAACATCTTACAAGCCCAAAGTGGATTTTGAAAAAAGTTTCCACGAGCGCATGTTTTGGCCGTCTCAGCCAACTGTCATGAAATATGAAAAGTAAACGTGTCTTCACTTTTCCTTCATAGCTTGAAATTGGAAGGTCTTAGAAGCTTGAAACCAAGCGCATACAACACAAAGGGCCTCAATGAGCTACTGGCCGCTCACTGGTGGCTCCAGCGCACGCGGTTCAGTCGCATCATTCACTCTGATGTGGTGTTCATGAAGTTGGGTGTTGAGGTGCATGTACTGCATTGTGCCAGAAAGTCACTTTACAACATCTTACAAGCCCAAAGTGGATTTTGAAAAAAGTTTCCACGAGCGCATGTTTTGGCCGTCTCAGCCAACTGTCATGAAATATGAAAAGTAAACGTGTCTTCACTTTTCCTTCATAGCTTGAAATTGGAAGGTCTTAGAAGCTTGAAACCAAGCGCATACAACACAAAGGGCCTCAATGAGCTACTGGCCGCTCACTGGTGGCTCCAGCGCACGCGGTTCAGTCGCATCATTCACTCTGATGTGGTGTTCATGAAGTTGGGTGTTGAGGTGCATGTACAGCATTGTGAAAGAAAGTCACTTTACAACATCTTACAAGCCCAAAGTGGATTTTGAAAAAAGTTTCCACGAGCGCATGTTTTGGCCGTCTCAGCCAACTGTCATGAAATATGAAAAGTAAACGTGTCTTCACTTTTCCTTCATAGCTTGAAATTGGAAGGTCTTAGAAGCTTGAAACCAAGCGCATACAACACAAAGGGCCTCAATGAGCTACTGGCCGCTCACTGGTGGCTCCAGCGCACGCGGTTCAGTCGCATCATTCACTCTGATGTGGTGTTCATGAAGTTGGGTGTTGAGGTGCATGTACTGCATTGTGACAGAAAGTCACTTTACAACATCTTACAAGCCCAAAGTGGATTTTGAAAAAAGTTTCCACGAGCGCATGTTTTGGCCGTCTCAGCCAACTGTCATGAAATATGAAAAGTAAACGTGTCTTCACTTTTCCTTCATAGCTTGAAATTGGAAGGTCTTAGAAGCTTGAAACCAAGCGCATACAACACAAAGGGCCTCAATGAGCTACTGGCCGCTCACTGGTGGCTCCAGCGCACGCGGTTCAGTCGCATCATTCACTCTGATGTGGTGTTCATGAAGTTGGGTGTTGAGGTGCATGTACTGCATTGTGACAGAAAGTCACTTTACAACATCTTACAAGCCCAAAGTGGATTTTGAAAAAAGTTTCCACGAGCGCATGTTTTGGCCGTCTCAGCCAACTGTCATGAAATATGAAAAGTAAACGTGTCTTCACTTTTCCTTCATAGCTTGAAATTGGAAGGTCTTAGAAGCTTGAAACCAAGCGCATACAACACAAAGGGCCTCAATGAGCTACTGGCCGCTCACTGGTGGCTCCAGCGCACGCGGTTCAGTCGCATCATTCACTCTGATGTGGTGTTCATGAAGTTGGGTGTTGAGGTGCATGTACTGCATTGTGACAGAAAGTCACTTTACAACATCTTACAAGCCCAAAGTGGATTTTGAAAAAAGTTTCCACGAGCGCATGTTTTGGCCGTCTCAGCCAACTGTCATGAAATATGAAAAGTAAACGTGTCTTCACTTTTCCTTCATAGCTTGAAATTGGAAGGTCTTAGAAGCTTGAAACCAAGCGCATACAACACAAAGGGCCTCAATGAGCTACTGGCCGCTCACTGGTGGCTCCAGCGCACGCGGTTCAGTCGCATCATTCACTCTGATGTGGTGTTCATGAAGTTGGGTGTTGAGGTGCATGTACTGCATTGTGCCAGAAAGTCACTTTACAACATCTTACAAGCCCAAAGTGGATTTTGAAAAAAGTTTCCACGAGCGCATGTTTTGGCCGTCTCAGCCAACTGTCATGAAATATGAAAAGTAAACGTGTCTTCACTTTTCCTTCATAGCTTGAAATTGGAAGGTCTTAGAAGCTTGAAACCAAGCGCATACAACACAAAGGGCCTCAATGAGCTACTGGCCGCTCACTGGTGGCTCCAGCGCACGCGGTTCAGTCGCATCATTCACTCTGATGTGGTGTTCATGAAGTTGGGTGTTGAGGTGCATGTACAGCATTGTGAAAGAAAGTCACTTTACAACATCTTACAAGCCCAAAGTGGATTTTGAAAAAAGTTTCCACGAGCGCATGTTTTGGCCGTCTCAGCCAACTGTCATGAAATATGAAAAGTAAACGTGTCTTCACTTTTCCTTCATAGCTTGAAATTGGAAGGTCTTAGAAGCTTGAAACCAAGCGCATACAACACAAAGGGCCTCAATGAGCTACTGGCCGCTCACTGGTGGCTCCAGCGCACGCGGTTCAGTCGCATCATTCACTCTGATGTGGTGTTCATGAAGTTGGGTGTTGAGGTGCATGTACTGCATTGTGACAGAAAGTCACTTTACAACATCTTACAAGCCCAAAGTGGATTTTGAAAAAAGTTTCCACGAGCGCATGTTTTGGCCGTCTCAGCCAACTGTCATGAAATATGAAAAGTAAACGTGTCTTCACTTTTCCTTCATAGCTTGAAATTGGAAGGTCTTAGAAGCTTGAAACCAAGCGCATACAACACAAAGGGCCTCAATGAGCTACTGGCCGCTCACTGGTGGCTCCAGCGCACGCGGTTCAGTCGCATCATTCACTCTGATGTGGTGTTCATGAAGTTGGGTGTTGAGGTGCATGTACTGCATTGTGCCAGAAAGTCACTTTACAACATCTTACAAGCCCAAAGTGGATTTTGAAAAAAGTTTCCACGAGCGCATGTTTTGGCCGTCTCAGCCAACTGTCATGAAATATGAAAAGTAAACGTGTCTTCACTTTTCCTTCATAGCTTGAAATTGGAAGGTCTTAGAAGCTTGAAACCAAGCGCATACAACACAAAGGGCCTCAATGAGCTACTGGCCGCTCACTGGTGGCTCCAGCGCACGCGGTTCAGTCGCATCATTCACTCTGATGTGGTGTTCATGAAGTTGGGTGTTGAGGTGCATGTACTGCATTGTGACAGAAAGTCACTTTACAACATCTTACAAGCCCAAAGTGGATTTTGAAAAAAGTTTCCACGAGCGCATGTTTTGGCCGTCTCAGCCAACTGTCATGAAATATGAAAAGTAAACGTGTCTTCACTTTTCCTTCATAGCTTGAAATTGGAAGGTCTTAGAAGCTTGAAACCAAGCGCATACAACACAAAGGGCCTCAATGAGCTACTGGCCGCTCACTGGTGGCTCCAGCGCACGCGGTTCAGTCGCATCATTCACTCTGATGTGGTGTTCATGAAGTTGGGTGTTGAGGTGCATGTACTGCATTGTGACAGAAAGTCACTTTACAACATCTTACAAGCCCAAAGTGGATTTTGAAAAAAGTTTCCACGAGCGCATGTTTTGGCCGTCTCAGCCAACTGTCATGAAATATGAAAAGTAAACGTGTCTTCACTTTTCCTTCATAGCTTGAAATTGGAAGGTCTTAGAAGCTTGAAACCAAGCGCATACAACACAAAGGGCCTCAATGAGCTACTGGCCGCTCACTGGTGGCTCCAGCGCACGCGGTTCAGTCGCATCATTCACTCTGATGTGGTGTTCATGAAGTTGGGTGTTGAGGTGCATGTACTGCATTGTGCCAGAAAGTCACTTTACAACATCTTACAAGCCCAAAGTGGATTTTGAAAAAAGTTTCCACGAGCGCATGTTTTGGCCGTCTCAGCCAACTGTCATGAAATATGAAAAGTAAACGTGTCTTCACTTTTCCTTCATAGCTTGAAATTGGAAGGTCTTAGAAGCTTGAAACCAAGCGCATACAACACAAAGGGCCTCAATGAGCTACTGGCCGCTCACTGGTGGCTCCAGCGCACGCGGTTCAGTCGCATCATTCACTCTGATGTGGTGTTCATGAAGTTGGGTGTTGAGGTGCATGTACTGCATTGTGACAGAAAGTCACTTTACAACATCTTACAAGCCCAAAGTGGATTTTGAAAAAAGTTTCCACGAGCGCATGTTTTGGCCGTCTCAGCCAACTGTCATGAAATATGAAAAGTAAACGTGTCTTCACTTTTCCTTCATAGCTTGAAATTGGAAGGTCTTAGAAGCTTGAAACCAAGCGCATACAACACAAAGGGCCTCAATGAGCTACTGGCCGCTCACTGGTGGCTCCAGCGCACGCGGTTCAGTCGCATCATTCACTCTGATGTGGTGTTCATGAAGTTGGGTGTTGAGGTGCATGTACTGCATTGTGACAGAAAGTCACTTTACAACATCTTACAAGCCCAAAGTGGATTTTGAAAAAAGTTTCCACGAGCGCATGTTTTGGCCGTCTCAGCCAACTGTCATGAAATATGAAAAGTAAACGTGTCTTCACTTTTCCTTCATAGCTTGAAATTGGAAGGTCTTAGAAGCTTGAAACCAAGCGCATACAACACAAAGGGCCTCAATGAGCTACTGGCCGCTCACTGGTGGCTCCAGCGCACGCGGTTCAGTCGCATCATTCACTCTGATGTGGTGTTCATGAAGTTGGGTGTTGAGGTGCATGTACTGCATTGTGCCAGAAAGTCACTTTACAACATCTTACAAGCCCAAAGTGGATTTTGAAAAAAGTTTCCACGAGCGCATGTTTTGGCCGTCTCAGCCAACTGTCATGAAATATGAAAAGTAAACGTGTCTTCACTTTTCCTTCATAGCTTGAAATTGGAAGGTCTTAGAAGCTTGAAACCAAGCGCATACAACACAAAGGGCCTCAATGAGCTACTGGCCGCTCACTGGTGGCTCCAGCGCACGCGGTTCAGTCGCATCATTCACTCTGATGTGGTGTTCATGAAGTTGGGTGTTGAGGTGCATGTACAGCATTGTGAAAGAAAGTCACTTTACAACATCTTACAAGCCCAAAGTGGATTTTGAAAAAAGTTTCCACGAGCGCATGTTTTGGCCGTCTCAGCCAACTGTCATGAAATATGAAAAGTAAACGTGTCTTCACTTTTCCTTCATAGCTTGAAATTGGAAGGTCTTAGAAGCTTGAAACCAAGCGCATACAACACAAAGGGCCTCAATGAGCTACTGGCCGCTCACTGGTGGCTCCAGCGCACGCGGTTCAGTCGCATCATTCACTCTGATGTGGTGTTCATGAAGTTGGGTGTTGAGGTGCATGTACTGCATTGTGACAGAAAGTCACTTTACAACATCTTACAAGCCCAAAGTGGATTTTGAAAAAAGTTTCCACGAGCGCATGTTTTGGCCGTCTCAGCCAACTGTCATGAAATATGAAAAGTAAACGTGTCTTCACTTTTCCTTCATAGCTTGAAATTGGAAGGTCTTAGAAGCTTGAAACCAAGCGCATACAACACAAAGGGCCTCAATGAGCTACTGGCCGCTCACTGGTGGCTCCAGCGCACGCGGTTCAGTCGCATCATTCACTCTGATGTGGTGTTCATGAAGTTGGGTGTTGAGGTGCATGTACTGCATTGTGACAGAAAGTCACTTTACAACATCTTACAAGCCCAAAGTGGATTTTGAAAAAAGTTTCCACGAGCGCATGTTTTGGCCATCTCAGCCAACTGTCATGAAATATGAAAAGTAAACGTGTCTTCACTTTTCCTTCATAGCTTGAAATTGGAAGGTCTTAGAAGCTTGAAACCAAGCGCATACAACACAAAGGGCCTCAATGAGCTACTGGCCGCTCACTGGTGGCTCCAGCGCACGCGGTTCAGTCGCATCATTCACTCTGATGTGGTGTTCATGAAGTTGGGTGTTGAGGTGCATGTACTGCATTGTGCCAGAAAGTCACTTTACAACATCTTACAAGCCCAAAGTGGATTTTGAAAAAAGTTTCCACGAGCGCATGTTTTGGCCGTCTCAGCCAACTGTCATGAAATATGAAAAGTAAACGTGTCTTCACTTTTCCTTCATAGCTTGAAATTGGAAGGTCTTAGAAGCTTGAAACCAAGCGCATACAACACAAAGGGCCTCAATGAGCTACTGGCCGCTCACTGGTGGCTCCAGCGCACGCGGTTCAGTCGCATCATTCACTCTGATGTGGTGTTCATGAAGTTGGGTGTTGAGGTGCATGTACTGCATTGTGCCAGAAAGTCACTTTACAACATCTTACAAGCCCAAAGTGGATTTTGAAAAAAGTTTCCACGAGCGCATGTTTTGGCCGTCTCAGCCAACTGTCATGAAATATGAAAAGTAAACGTGTCTTCACTTTTCCTTCATAGCTTGAAATTGGAAGGTCTTAGAAGCTTGAAACCAAGCGCATACAACACAAAGGGCCTCAATGAGCTACTGGCCGCTCACTGGTGGCTCCAGCGCACGCGGTTCAGTCGCATCATTCACTCTGATGTGGTGTTCATGAAGTTGGGTGTTGAGGTGCATGTACAGCATTGTGAAAGAAAGTCACTTTACAACATCTTACAAGCCCAAAGTGGATTTTGAAAAAAGTTTCCACGAGCGCATGTTTTGGCCGTCTCAGCCAACTGTCATGAAATATGAAAAGTAAACGTGTCTTCACTTTTCCTTCATAGCTTGAAATTGGAAGGTCTTAGAAGCTTGAAACCAAGCGCATACAACACAAAGGGCCTCAATGAGCTACTGGCCGCTCACTGGTGGCTCCAGCGCACGCGGTTCAGTCGCATCATTCACTCTGATGTGTTGTTCATGAAGTTGAGGTTTGAGGTGCATGTACTGCATTGTGCCAGAAAGTCACTTTACAACATCTTACAAGCCCAAAGTGGATTTTGAAAAAAGTTTCCACGAGCGCATGTTTTGGCCGTCTCAGCCAACTGTCATGAAATATGAAAAGTAAACGTGTCTTCACTTTTCCTTCATAGCTTGAAATTGGAAGGTCTTAGAAGCTTGAAACCAAGCGCATACAACACAAAGGGCCTCAATGAGCTACTGGCCGCTCACTGGTGGCTCCAGCGCACGCGGTTCAGTCGCATCATTCACTCTGATGTGGTGTTCATGAAGTTGGGTGTTGAGGTGCATGTACTGCATTGTGACAGAAAGTCACTTTACAACATCTTACAAGCCCAAAGTGGATTTTGAAAAAAGTTTCCACGAGCGCATGTTTTGGCCGTCTCAGCCAACTGTCATGAAATATGAAAAGTAAACGTGTCTTCACTTTTCCTTCATAGCTTGAAATTGGAAGGTCTTAGAAGCTTGAAACCAAGCGCATACAACACAAAGGGCCTCAATGAGCTACTGGCCGCTCACTGGTGGCTCCAGCGCACGCGGTTCAGTCGCATCATTCACTCTGATGTGGTGTTCATGAAGTTGGGTGTTGAGGTGCATGTACTGCATTGTGCCAGAAAGTCACTTTACAACATCTTACAAGCCCAAAGTGGATTTTGAAAAAAGTTTCCACGAGCGCATGTTTTGGCCGTCTCAGCCAACTGTCATGAAATATGAAAAGTAAACGTGTCTTCACTTTTCCTTCATAGCTTGAAATTGGAAGGTCTTAGAAGCTTGAAACCAAGCGCATACAACACAAAGGGCCTCAATGAGCTACTGGCCGCTCACTGGTGGCTCCAGCGCACGCGGTTCAGTCGCATCATTCACTCTGATGTGGTGTTCATGAAGTTGGGTGTTGAGGTGCATGTACTGCATTGTGCCAGAAAGTCACTTTACAACATCTTACAAGCCCAAAGTGGATTTTGAAAAAAGTTTCCACGAGCGCATGTTTTGGCCGTCTCAGCCAACTGTCATGAAATATGAAAAGTAAACGTGTCTTCACTTTTCCTTCATAGCTTGAAATTGGAAGGTCTTAGAAGCTTGAAACCAAGCGCATACAACACAAAGGGCCTCAATGAGCTACTGGCCGCTCACTGGTGGCTCCAGCGCACGCGGTTCAGTCGCATCATTCACTCTGATGTGGTGTTCATGAAGTTGGGTGTTGAGGTGCATGTACTGCATTGTGACAGAAAGTCACTTTACAACATCTTACAAGCCCAAAGTGGATTTTGAAAAAAGTTTCCACGAGCGCATGTTTTGGCCGTCTCAGCCAACTGTCATGAAATATGAAAAGTAAACGTGTTTTCACTTTTCCTTCATAGCTTGAAATTGGAAGGTCTTAGAAGCTTGAAACCAAGCGCATACAACACAAAGGGCCTCAATGAGCTACTGGCCGCTCACTGGTGGCTCCAGCGCACGCGGTTCAGTCGCATCATTCACTCTGATGTGGTGTTCATGAAGTTGGGTGTTGAGGTGCATGTACTGCATTGTGACAGAAAGTCACTTTACAACATCTTACAAGCCCAAAGTGGATTTTGAAAAAAGTTTCCACGAGCGCATGTTTTGGCCGTCTCAGCCAACTGTCATGAAATATGAAAAGTAAACGTGTCTTCACTTTTCCTTCATAGCTTGAAATTGGAAGGTCTTAGAAGCTTGAAACCAAGCGCATACAACACAAAGGGCCTCAATGAGCTACTGGCCGCTCACTGGTGGCTCCAGCGCACGCGGTTCAGTCGCATCATTCACTCTGATGTGGTGTTCATGAAGTTGGGTGTTGAGGTGCATGTACTGCATTGTGACAGAAAGTCACTTTACAACATCTTACAAGCCCAAAGTGGATTTTGAAAAAAGTTTCCACGAGCGCATGTTTTGGCCGTCTCAGCCAACTGTCATGAAATATGAAAAGTAAACGTGTCTTCACTTTTCCTTCATAGCTTGAAATTGGAAGGTCTTAGAAGCTTGAAACCAAGCGCATACAACACAAAGGGCCTCAATGAGCTACTGGCCGCTCACTGGTGGCTCCAGCGCACGCGGTTCAGTCGCATCATTCACTCTGATGTGGTGTTCATGAAGTTGGGTGTTGAGGTGCATGTACTGCATTGTGACAGAAAGTCACTTTACAACATCTTACAAGCCCAAAGTGGATTTTGAAAAAAGTTTCCACGAGCGCATGTTTTGGCCGTCTCAGCCAACTGTCATGAAATATGAAAAGTAAACGTGTCTTCACTTTTCCTTCATAGCTTGAAATTGGAAGGTCTTAGAAGCTTGAAACCAAGCGCATACAACACAAAGGGCCTCAATGAGCTACTGGCCGCTCACTGGTGGCTCCAGCGCACGCGGTTCAGTCGCATCATTCACTCTGATGTGGTGTTCATGAAGTTGGGTGTTGAGGTGCATGTACTGCATTGTGCCAGAAAGTCACTTTACAACATCTTACAAGCCCAAAGTGGATTTTGAAAAAAGTTTCCACGAGCGCATGTTTTGGCCGTCTCAGCCAACTGTCATGAAATATGAAAAGTAAACGTGTCTTCACTTTTCCTTCATAGCTTGAAATTGGAAGGTCTTAGAAGCTTGAAACCAAGCGCATACAACACAAAGGGCCTCAATGAGCTACTGGCCGCTCACTGGTGGCTCCAGCGCACGCGGTTCAGTCGCATCATTCACTCTGATGTGGTGTTCATGAAGTTGGGTGTTGAGGTGCATGTACAGCATTGTGAAAGAAAGTCACTTTACAACATCTTACAAGCCCAAAGTGGATTTTGAAAAAAGTTTCCACGAGCGCATGTTTTGGCCGTCTCAGCCAACTGTCATGAAATATGAAAAGTAAACGTGTCTTCACTTTTCCTTCATAGCTTGAAATTGGAAGGTCTTAGAAGCTTGAAACCAAGCGCATACAACACAAAGGGCCTCAATGAGCTACTGGCCGCTCACTGGTGGCTCCAGCGCACGCGGTTCAGTCGCATCATTCACTCTGATGTGTTGTTCATGAAGTTGGGTGTTGAGGTGCATGTACTGCATTGTGCCAGAAAGTCACTTTACAACATCTTACAAGCCCAAAGTGGATTTTGAAAAAAGTTTCCACGAGCGCATGTTTTGGCCGTCTCAGCCAACTGTCATGAAATATGAAAAGTAAACGTGTCTTCACTTTTCCTTCATAGCTTGAAATTGGAAGGTCTTAGAAGCTTGAAACCAAGCGCATACAACACAAAGGGCCTCAATGAGCTACTGGCCGCTCACTGGTGGCTCCAGCGCACGCGGTTCAGTCGCATCATTCACTCTGATGTGGTGTTCATGAAGTTGGGTGTTGAGGTGCATGTACTGCATTGTGACAGAAAGTCACTTTACAACATCTTACAAGCCCAAAGTGGATTTTGAAAAAAGTTTCCACGAGCGCATGTTTTGGCCGTCTCAGCCAACTGTCATGAAATATGAAAAGTAAACGTGTCTTCACTTTTCCTTCATAGCTTGAAATTGGAAGGTCTTAGAAGCTTGAAACCAAGCGCATACAACACAAAGGGCCTCAATGAGCTACTGGCCGCTCACTGGTGGCTCCAGCGCACGCGGTTCAGTCGCATCATTCACTCTGATGTGGTGTTCATGAAGTTGGGTGTTGAGGTGCATGTACTGCATTGTGCCAGAAAGTCACTTTACAACATCTTACAAGCCCAAAGTGGATTTTGAAAAAAGTTTCCACGAGCGCATGTTTTGGCCGTCTCAGCCAACTGTCATGAAATATGAAAAGTAAACGTGTCTTCACTTTTCCTTCATAGCTTGAAATTGGAAGGTCTTAGAAGCTTGAAACCAAGCGCATACAACACAAAGGGCCTCAATGAGCTACTGGCCGCTCACTGGTGGCTCCAGCGCACGCGGTTCAGTCGCATCATTCACTCTGATGTGGTGTTCATGAAGTTGGGTGTTGAGGTGCATGTACTGCATTGTGACAGAAAGTCACTTTACAACATCTTACAAGCCCAAAGTGGATTTTGAAAAAAGTTTCCACGAGCGCATGTTTTGGCCGTCTCAGCCAACTGTCATGAAATATGAAAAGTAAACGTGTCTTCACTTTTCCTTCATAGCTTGAAATTGGAAGGTCTTAGAAGCTTGAAACCAAGCGCATACAACACAAAGGGCCTCAATGAGCTACTGGCCGCTCACTGGTGGCTCCAGCGCACGCGGTTCAGTCGCATCATTCACTCTGATGTGGTGTTCATGAAGTTGGGTGTTGAGGTGCATGTACTGCATTGTGCCAGAAAGTCACTTTACAACATCTTACAAGCCCAAAGTGGATTTTGAAAAAAGTTTCCAAGAGCGCATGTTTTGGCCGTCTCAGCCAACTGTCATGAAATATGAAAAGTAAACGTGTCTTCACTTTTCCTTCATAGCTTGAAATTGGAAGGTCTTAGAAGCTTGAAACCAAGCGCATACAACACAAAGGGCCTCAATGAGCTACTGGCCGCTCACTGGTGGCTCCAGCGCACGCGGTTCAGTCGCATCATTCACTCTGATGTGGTGTTCATGAAGTTGGGTGTTGAGGTGCATGTACTGCATTGTGACAGAAAGTCACTTTACAACATCTTACAAGCCCAAAGTGGATTTTGAAAAAAGTTTCCACGAGCGCATGTTTTGGCCGTCTCAGCCAACTGTCATGAAATATGAAAAGTAAACGTGTCTTCACTTTTCCTTCATAGCTTGAAATTGGAAGGTCTTAGAAGCTTGAAACCAAGCGCATACAACACAAAGGGCCTCAATGAGCTACTGGCCGCTCACTGGTGGCTCCAGCGCACGCGGTTCAGTCGCATCATTCACTCTGATGTGGTGTTCATGAAGTTGGGTGTTGAGGTGCATGTACTGCATTGTGACAGAAAGTCACTTTACAACATCTTACAAGCCCAAAGTGGATTTTGAAAAAAGTTTCCACGAGCGCATGTTTTGGCCGTCTCAGCCAACTGTCATGAAATATGAAAAGTAAACGTGTCTTCACTTTTCCTTCATAGCTTGAAATTGGAAGGTCTTAGAAGCTTGAAACCAAGCGCATACAACACAAAGGGCCTCAATGAGCTACTGGCCGCTCACTGGTGGCTCCAGCGCACGCGGTTCAGTCGCATCATTCACTCTGATGTGGTGTTCATGAAGTTGGGTGTTGAGGTGCATGTACTGCATTGTGACAGAAAGTCACTTTACAACATCTTACAAGCCCAAAGTGGATTTTGAAAAAAGTTTCCACGAGCGCATGTTTTGGCCGTCTCAGCCAACTGTCATGAAATATGAAAAGTAAACGTGTCTTCACTTTTCCTTCATAGCTTGAAATTGGAAGGTCTTAGAAGCTTGAAACCAAGCGCATACAACACAAAGGGCCTCAATGAGCTACTGGCCGCTCACTGGTGGCTCCAGCGCACGCGGTTCAGTCGCATCATTCACTCTGATGTGGTGTTCATGAAGTTGGGTGTTGAGGTGCATGTACTGCATTGTGCCAGAAAGTCACTTTACAACATCTTACAAGCCCAAAGTGGATTTTGAAAAAAGTTTCCACGAGCGCATGTTTTGGCCGTCTCAGCCAACTGTCATGAAATATGAAAAGTAAACGTGTCTTCACTTTTCCTTCATAGCTTGAAATTGGAAGGTCTTAGAAGCTTGAAACCAAGCGCATACAACACAAAGGGCCTCAATGAGCTACTGGCCGCTCACTGGTGGCTCCAGCGCACGCGGTTCAGTCGCATCATTCACTCTGATGTGGTGTTCATGAAGTTGGGTGTTGAGGTGCATGTACTGCATTGTGACAGAAAGTCACTTTACAACATCTTACAAGCCCAAAGTGGATTTTGAAAAAAGTTTCCACGAGCGCATGTTTTGGCCGTCTCAGCCAACTGTCATGAAATATGAAAAGTAAACGTGTCTTCACTTTTCCTTCATAGCTTGAAATTGGAAGGTCTTAGAAGCTTGAAACCAAGCGCATACAACACAAAGGGCCTCAATGAGCTACTGGCCGCTCACTGGTGGCTCCAGCGCACGCGGTTCAGTCGCATCATTCACTCTGATGTGGTGTTCATGAAGTTGGGTGTTGAGGTGCATGTACTGCATTGTGACAGAAAGTCACTTTACAACATCTTACAAGCCCAAAGTGGATTTTGAAAAAAGTTTCCACGAGCGCATGTTTTGGCCGTCTCAGCCAACTGTCATGAAATATGAAAAGTAAACGTGTCTTCACTTTTCCTTCATAGCTTGAAATTGGAAGGTCTTAGAAGCTTGAAACCAAGCGCATACAACACAAAGGGCCTCAATGAGCTACTGGCCGCTCACTGGTGGCTCCAGCGCACGCGGTTCAGTCGCATCATTCACTCTGATGTGGTGTTCATGAAGTTGGGTGTTGAGGTGCATGTACTGCATTGTGCCAGAAAGTCACTTTACAACATCTTACAAGCCCAAAGTGGATTTTGAAAAAAGTTTCCACGAGCGCATGTTTTGGCCGTCTCAGCCAACTGTCATGAAATATGAAAAGTAAACGTGTCTTCACTTTTCCTTCATAGCTTGAAATTGGAAGGTCTTAGAAGCTTGAAACCAAGCGCATACAACACAAAGGGCCTCAATGAGCTACTGGCCGCTCACTGGTGGCTCCAGCGCACGCGGTTCAGTCGCATCATTCACTCTGATGTGGTGTTCATGAAGTTGGGTGTTGAGGTGCATGTACTGCATTTTGACAGAAAGTCACTTTACAACATCTTACAAGCCCAAAGTGGATTTTGAAAAAAGTTTCCACGAGCGCATGTTTTGGCCGTCTCAGCCAACTGTCATGAAATATGAAAAGTAAACGTGTCTTCACTTTTCCTTCATAGCTTGAAATTGGAAGGTCTTAGAAGCTTGAAACCAAGCGCATACAACACAAAGGGCCTCAATGAGCTACTGGCCGCTCACTGGTGGCTCCAGCGCACGCGGTTCAGTCGCATCATTCACTCTGATGTGGTGTTCATGAAGTTGGGTGTTGAGGTGCATGTACTGCATTGTGACAGAAAGTCACTTTACAACATCTTACAAGCCCAAAGTGGATTTTGAAAAAAGTTTCCACGAGCGCATGTTTTGGCCGTCTCAGCCAACTGTCATGAAATATGAAAAGTAAACGTGTCTTCACTTTTCCTTCATAGCTTGAAATTGGAAGGTCTTAGAAGCTTGAAACCAAGCGCATACAACACAAAGGGCCTCAATGAGCTACTGGCCGCTCACTGGTGGCTCCAGCGCACGCGGTTCAGTCGCATCATTCACTCTGATGTGGTGTTCATGAAGTTGGGTGTTGAGGTGCATGTACTGCATTGTGACAGAAAGTCACTTTACAACATCTTACAAGCCCAAAGTGGATTTTGAAAAAAGTTTCCACGAGCGCATGTTTTGGCCGTCTCAGCCAACTGTCATGAAATATGAAAAGTAAACGTGTCTTCACTTTTCCTTCATAGCTTGAAATTGGAAGGTCTTAGAAGCTTGAAACCAAGCGCATACAACACAAAGGGCCTCAATGAGCTACTGGCCGCTCACTGGTGGCTCCAGCGCACGCGGTTCAGTCGCATCATTCACTCTGATGTGGTGTTCATGAAGTTGGGTGTTGAGGTGCATGTACTGCATTGTGACAGAAAGTCACTTTACAACATCTTACAAGCCCAAAGTGGATTTTGAAAAAAGTTTCCACGAGCGCATGTTTTGGCCGTCTCAGCCAACTGTCATGAAATATGAAAAGTAAACGTGTCTTCACTTTTCCTTCATAGCTTGAAATTGGAAGGTCTTAGAAGCTTGAAACCAAGCGCATACAACACAAAGGGCCTCAATGAGCTACTGGCCGCTCACTGGTGGCTCCAGCGCACGCGGTTCAGTCGCATCATTCACTCTGATGTGGTGTTCATGAAGTTGGGTGTTGAGGTGCATGTACTGCATTGTGACAGAAAGTCACTTTACAACATCTTACAAGCCCAAAGTGGATTTTGAAAAAAGTTTCCACGAGCGCATGTTTTGGCCGTCTCAGCCAACTGTCATGAAATATGAAAAGTAAACGTGTCTTCACTTTTCCTTCATAGCTTGAAATTGGAAGGTCTTAGAAGCTTGAAACCAAGCGCATACAACACAAAGGGCCTCAATGAGCTACTGGCCGCTCACTGGTGGCTCCAGCGCACGCGGTTCAGTCGCATCATTCACTCTGATGTGGTGTTCATGAAGTTGGGTGTTGAGGTGCATGTACTGCATTGTGACAGAAAGTCACTTTACAACATCTTACAAGCCCAAAGTGGATTTTGAAAAAAGTTTCCACGAGCGCATGTTTTGGCCGTCTCAGCCAACTGTCATGAAATATGAAAAGTAAACGTGTCTTCACTTTTCCTTCATAGCTTGAAATTGGAAGGTCTTAGAAGCTTGAAACCAAGCGCATACAACACAAAGGGCCTCAATGAGCTACTGGCCGCTCACTGGTGGCTCCAGCGCACGCGGTTCAGTCGCATCATTCACTCTGATGTGGTGTTCATGAAGTTGGGTGTTGAGGTGCATGTACTGCATTGTGACAGAAAGTCACTTTACAACATCTTACAAGCCCAAAGTGGATTTTGAAAAAAGTTTCCACGAGCGCATGTTTTGGCCGTCTCAGCCAACTGTCATGAAATATGAAAAGTAAACGTGTCTTCACTTTTCCTTCATAGCTTGAAATTGGAAGGTCTTAGAAGCTTGAAACCAAGCGCATACAACACAAAGGGCCTCAATGAGCTACTGGCCGCTCACTGGTGGCTCCAGCGCACGCGGTTCAGTCGCATCATTCACTCTGATGTGGTGTTCATGAAGTTGGGTGTTGAGGTGCATGTACTGCATTGTGACAGAAAGTCACTTTACAACATCTTACAAGCCCAAAGTGGATTTTGAAAAAAGTTTCCACGAGCGCATGTTTTGGCCGTCTCAGCCAACTGTCATGAAATATGAAAAGTAAACGTGTCTTCACTTTTCCTTCATAGCTTGAAATTGGAAGGTCTTAGAAGCTTGAAACCAAGCGCATACAACACAAAGGGCCTCAATGAGCTACTGGCCGCTCACTGGTGGCTCCAGCGCACGCGGTTCAGTCGCATCATTCACTCTGATGTGGTGTTCATGAAGTTGGGTGTTGAGGTGCATGTACTGCATTGTGACAGAAAGTCACTTTACAACATCTTACAAGCCCAAAGTGGATTTTGAAAAAAGTTTCCACGAGCGCATGTTTTGGCCGTCTCAGCCAACTGTCATGAAATATGAAAAGTAAACGTGTCTTCACTTTTCCTTCATAGCTTGAAATTGGAAGGTCTTAGAAGCTTGAAACCAAGCGCATACAACACAAAGGGCCTCAATGAGCTACTGGCCGCTCACTGGTGGCTCCAGCGCACGCGGTTCAGTCGCATCATTCACTCTGATGTGGTGTTCATGAAGTTGGGTGTTGAGGTGCATGTACTGCATTGTGACAGAAAGTCACTTTACAACATCTTACAAGCCCAAAGTGGATTTTGAAAAAAGTTTCCACGAGCGCATGTTTTGGCCGTCTCAGCCAACTGTCATAAATATGAAAAGTAAACGTGTCTTCACTTTTCCTTCATAGCTTGAAATTGGAAGGTCTTAGAAGCTTGAAACCAAGCGCATACAACACAAAGGGCCTCAATGAGCTACTGGCCGCTCACTGGTGGCTCCAGCGCACGCGGTTCAGTCGCATCATTCACTCTGATGTGGTGTTCATGAAGTTGGGTGTTGAGGTGCATGTACTGCATTGTGACAGAAAGTCACTTTACAACATCTTACAAGCCCAAAGTGGATTTTGAAAAAAGTTTCCACGAGCGCATGTTTTGGCCGTCTCAGCCAACTGTCATGAAATATGAAAAGTAAACGTGTCTTCACTTTTCCTTCATAGCTTGAAATTGGAAGGTCTTAGAAGCTTGAAACCAAGCGCATACAACACAAAGGGCCTCAATGAGCTACTGGCCGCTCACTGGTGGCTCCAGCGCACGCGGTTCAGTCGCATCATTCACTCTGATGTGGTGTTCATGAAGTTGGGTGTTGAGGTGCATGTACTGCATTGTGACAGAAAGTCACTTTACAACATCTTACAAGCCCAAAGTGGATTTTGAAAAAAGTTTCCACGAGCGCATGTTTTGGCCGTCTCAGCCAACTGTCATGAAATATGAAAAGTAAACGTGTCTTCACTTTTCCTTCATAGCTTGAAATTGGAAGGTCTTAGAAGCTTGAAACCAAGCGCATACAACACAAAGGGCCTCAATGAGCTACTGGCCGCTCACTGGTGGCTCCAGCGCACGCGGTTCAGTCGCATCATTCACTCTGATGTGGTGTTCATGAAGTTGGGTGTTGAGGTGCATGTACTGCATTGTGACAGAAAGTCACTTTACAACATCTTACAAGCCCAAAGTGGATTTTGAAAAAAGTTTCCACGAGCGCATGTTTTGGCCGTCTCAGCCAACTGTCATGAAATATGAAAAGTAAACGTGTCTTCACTTTTCCTTCATAGCTTGAAATTGGAAGGTCTTAGAAGCTTGAAACCAAGCGCATACAACACAAAGGGCCTCAATGAGCTACTGGCCGCTCACTGGTGGCTCCAGCGCACGCGGTTCAGTCGCATCATTCACTCTGATGTGGTGTTCATGAAGTTGGGTGTTGAGGTGCATGTACTGCATTGTGACAGAAAGTCACTTTACAACATCTTACAAGCCCAAAGTGGATTTTGAAAAAAGTTTCCACGAGCGCATGTTTTGGCCGTCTCAGCCAACTGTCATGAAATATGAAAAGTAAACGTGTCTTCACTTTTCCTTCATAGCTTGAAATTGGAAGGTCTTAGAAGCTTGAAACCAAGCGCATACAACACAAAGGGCCTCAATGAGCTACTGGCCGCTCACTGGTGGCTCCAGCGCACGCGGTTCAGTCGCATCATTCACTCTGATGTGGTGTTCATGAAGTTGGGTGTTGAGGTGCATGTACTGCATTGTGACAGAAAGTCACTTTACAACATCTTACAAGCCCAAAGTGGATTTTGAAAAAAGTTTCCACGAGCGCATGTTTTGGCCGTCTCAGCCAACTGTCATGAAATATGAAAAGTAAACGTGTCTTCACTTTTCCTTCATAGCTTGAAATTGGAAGGTCTTAGAAGCTTGAAACCAAGCGCATACAACACAAAGGGCCTCAATGAGCTACTGGCCGCTCACTGGTGGCTCCAGCGCACGCGGTTCAGTCGCATCATTCACTCTGATGTGGTGTTCATGAAGTTGGGTGTTGAGGTGCATGTACTGCATTGTGACAGAAAGTCACTTTACAACATCTTACAAGCCCAAAGTGGATTTTGAAAAAAGTTTCCACGAGCGCATGTTTTGGCCGTCTCAGCCAACTGTCATGAAATATGAAAAGTAAACGTGTCTTCACTTTTCCTTCATAGCTTGAAATTGGAAGGTCTTAGAAGCTTGAAACCAAGCGCATACAACACAAAGGGCCTCAATGAGCTACTGGCCGCTCACTGGTGGCTCCAGCGCACGCGGTTCAGTCGCATCATTCACTCTGATGTGGTGTTCATGAAGTTGGGTGTTGAGGTGCATGTACTGCATTGTGACAGAAAGTCACTTTACAACATCTTACAAGCCCAAAGTGGATTTTGAAAAAAGTTTCCACGAGCGCATGTTTTGGCCGTCTCAGCCAACTGTCATGAAATATGAAAAGTAAACGTGTCTTCACTTTTCCTTCATAGCTTGAAATTGGAAGGTCTTAGAAGCTTGAAACCAAGCGCATACAACACAAAGGGCCTCAATGAGCTACTGGCCGCTCACTGGTGGCTCCAGCGCACGCGGTTCAGTCGCATCATTCACTCTGATGTGGTGTTCATGAAGTTGGGTGTTGAGGTGCATGTACTGCATTGTGACAGAAAGTCACTTTACAACATCTTACAAGCCCAAAGTGGATTTTGAAAAAAGTTTCCACGAGCGCATGTTTTGGCCGTCTCAGCCAACTGTCATGAAATATGAAAAGTAAACGTGTCTTCACTTTTCCTTCATAGCTTGAAATTGGAAGGTCTTAGAAGCTTGAAACCAAGCGCATACAACACAAAGGGCCTCAATGAGCTACTGGCCGCTCACTGGTGGCTCCAGCGCACGCGGTTCAGTCGCATCATTCACTCTGATGTGGTGTTCATGAAGTTGGGTGTTGAGGTGCATGTACTGCATTGTGACAGAAAGTCACTTTACAACATCTT
The DNA here is from genome assembly GCF_963854185.1 of Sardina pilchardus. Taxonomy (NCBI): domain Eukaryota; kingdom Metazoa; phylum Chordata; class Actinopteri; order Clupeiformes; family Clupeidae; genus Sardina; species Sardina pilchardus. The sequence continues at coordinate 67,990 of NW_026910830.1, read as the reverse complement.
ACAAGCCCAAAGTGGATTTTGAAAAAAGTTTCCACGAGCGCATGTTTTGGCCGTCTCAGCCAACTGTCATGAAATATGAAAAGTAAACGTGTCTTCACTTTTCCTTCATAGCTTGAAATTGGAAGGTCTTAGAAGCTTGAAACCAAGCGCATACAACACAAAGGGCCTCAATGAGCTACTGGCCGCTCACTGGTGGCTCCAGCGCACGCGGTTCAGTCGCATCATTCACTCTGATGTGGTGTTCATGAAGTTGGGTGTTGAGGTGCATGTACTGCATTGTGACAGAAAGTCACTTTACAACATCTTACAAGCCCAAAGTGGATTTTGAAAAAAGTTTCCACGAGCGCATGTTTTGGCCGTCTCAGCCAACTGTCATGAAATATGAAAAGTAAACGTGTCTTCACTTTTCCTTCATAGCTTGAAATTGGAAGGTCTTAGAAGCTTGAAACCAAGCGCATACAACACAAAGGGCCTCAATGAGCTACTGGCCGCTCACTGGTGGCTCCAGCGCACGCGGTTCAGTCGCATCATTCACTCTGATGTGGTGTTCATGAAGTTGGGTGTTGAGGTGCATGTACTGCATTGTGACAGAAAGTCACTTTACAACATCTTACAAGCCCAAAGTGGATTTTGAAAAAAGTTTCCACGAGCGCATGTTTTGGCCGTCTCAGCCAACTGTCATGAAATATGAAAAGTAAACGTGTCTTCACTTTTCCTTCATAGCTTGAAATTGGAAGGTCTTAGAAGCTTGAAACCAAGCGCATACAACACAAAGGGCCTCAATGAGCTACTGGCCGCTCACTGGTGGCTCCAGCGCACGCGGTTCAGTCGCATCATTCACTCTGATGTGGTGTTCATGAAGTTGGGTGTTGAGGTGCATGTACTGCATTGTGACAGAAAGTCACTTTACAACATCTTACAAGCCCAAAGTGGATTTTGAAAAAAGTTTCCACGAGCGCATGTTTTGGCCGTCTCAGCCAACTGTCATGAAATATGAAAAGTAAACGTGTCTTCACTTTTCCTTCATAGCTTGAAATTGGAAGGTCTTAGAAGCTTGAAACCAAGCGCATACAACACAAAGGGCCTCAATGAGCTACTGGCCGCTCACTGGTGGCTCCAGCGCACGCGGTTCAGTCGCATCATTCACTCTGATGTGGTGTTCATGAAGTTGGGTGTTGAGGTGCATGTACTGCATTGTGACAGAAAGTCACTTTACAACATCTTACAAGCCCAAAGTGGATTTTGAAAAAAGTTTCCACGAGCGCATGTTTTGGCCGTCTCAGCCAACTGTCATGAAATATGAAAAGTAAACGTGTCTTCACTTTTCCTTCATAGCTTGAAATTGGAAGGTCTTAGAAGCTTGAAACCAAGCGCATACAACACAAAGGGCCTCAATGAGCTACTGGCCGCTCACTGGTGGCTCCAGCGCACGCGGTTCAGTCGCATCATTCACTCTGATGTGGTGTTCATGAAGTTGGGTGTTGAGGTGCATGTACTGCATTGTGACAGAAAGTCACTTTACAACATCTTACAAGCCCAAAGTGGATTTTGAAAAAAGTTTCCACGAGCGCATGTTTTGGCCGTCTCAGCCAACTGTCATGAAATATGAAAAGTAAACGTGTCTTCACTTTTCCTTCATAGCTTGAAATTGGAAGGTCTTAGAAGCTTGAAACCAAGCGCATACAACACAAAGGGCCTCAATGAGCTACTGGCCGCTCACTGGTGGCTCCAGCGCACGCGGTTCAGTCGCATCATTCACTCTGATGTGGTGTTCATGAAGTTGGGTGTTGAGGTGCATGTACTGCATTGTGACAGAAAGTCACTTTACAACATCTTACAAGCCCAAAGTGGATTTTGAAAAAAGTTTCCACGAGCGCATGTTTTGGCCGTCTCAGCCAACTGTCATGAAATATGAAAAGTAAACGTGTCTTCACTTTTCCTTCATAGCTTGAAATTGGAAGGTCTTAGAAGCTTGAAACCAAGCGCATACAACACAAAGGGCCTCAATGAGCTACTGGCCGCTCACTGGTGGCTCCAGCGCACGCGGTTCAGTCGCATCATTCACTCTGATGTGGTGTTCATGAAGTTGGGTGTTGAGGTGCATGTACTGCATTGTGACAGAAAGTCACTTTACAACATCTTACAAGCCCAAAGTGGATTTTGAAAAAAGTTTCCACGAGCGCATGTTTTGGCCGTCTCAGCCAACTGTCATGAAATATGAAAAGTAAACGTGTCTTCACTTTTCCTTCATAGCTTGAAATTGGAAGGTCTTAGAAGCTTGAAACCAAGCGCATACAACACAAAGGGCCTCAATGAGCTACTGGCCGCTCACTGGTGGCTCCAGCGCACGCGGTTCAGTCGCATCATTCACTCTGATGTGGTGTTCATGAAGTTGGGTGTTGAGGTGCATGTACTGCATTGTGACAGAAAGTCACTTTACAACATCTTACAAGCCCAAAGTGGATTTTGAAAAAAGTTTCCACGAGCGCATGTTTTGGCCGTCTCAGCCAACTGTCATGAAATATGAAAAGTAAACGTGTCTTCACTTTTCCTTCATAGCTTGAAATTGGAAGGTCTTAGAAGCTTGAAACCAAGCGCATACAACACAAAGGGCCTCAATGAGCTACTGGCCGCTCACTGGTGGCTCCAGCGCACGCGGTTCAGTCGCATCATTCACTCTGATGTGGTGTTCATGAAGTTGGGTGTTGAGGTGCATGTACTGCATTGTGACAGAAAGTCACTTTACAACATCTTACAAGCCCAAAGTGGATTTTGAAAAAAGTTTCCACGAGCGCATGTTTTGGCCGTCTCAGCCAACTGTCATGAAATATGAAAAGTAAACGTGTCTTCACTTTTCCTTCATAGCTTGAAATTGGAAGGTCTTAGAAGCTTGAAACCAAGCGCATACAACACAAAGGGCCTCAATGAGCTACTGGCCGCTCACTGGTGGCTCCAGCGCACGCGGTTCAGTCGCATCATTCACTCTGATGTGGTGTTCATGAAGTTGGGTGTTGAGGTGCATGTACTGCATTGTGACAGAAAGTCACTTTACAACATCTTACAAGCCCAAAGTGGATTTTGAAAAAAGTTTCCACGAGCGCATGTTTTGGCCGTCTCAGCCAACTGTCATGAAATATGAAAAGTAAACGTGTCTTCACTTTTCCTTCATAGCTTGAAATTGGAAGGTCTTAGAAGCTTGAAACCAAGCGCATACAACACAAAGGGCCTCAATGAGCTACTGGCCGCTCACTGGTGGCTCCAGCGCACGCGGTTCAGTCGCATCATTCACTCTGATGTGGTGTTCATGAAGTTGGGTGTTGAGGTGCATGTACTGCATTGTGACAGAAAGTCACTTTACAACATCTTACAAGCCCAAAGTGGATTTTGAAAAAAGTTTCCACGAGCGCATGTTTTGGCCGTCTCAGCCAACTGTCATGAAATATGAAAAGTAAACGTGTCTTCACTTTTCCTTCATAGCTTGAAATTGGAAGGTCTTAGAAGCTTGAAACCAAGCGCATACAACACAAAGGGCCTCAATGAGCTACTGGCCGCTCACTGGTGGCTCCAGCGCACGCGGTTCAGTCGCATCATTCACTCTGATGTGGTGTTCATGAAGTTGGGTGTTGAGGTGCATGTACTGCATTGTGACAGAAAGTCACTTTACAACATCTTACAAGCCCAAAGTGGATTTTGAAAAAAGTTTCCACGAGCGCATGTTTTGGCCGTCTCAGCCAACTGTCATGAAATATGAAAAGTAAACGTGTCTTCACTTTTCCTTCATAGCTTGAAATTGGAAGGTCTTAGAAGCTTGAAACCAAGCGCATACAACACAAAGGGCCTCAATGAGCTACTGGCCGCTCACTGGTGGCTCCAGCGCACGCGGTTCAGTCGCATCATTCACTCTGATGTGGTGTTCATGAAGTTGGGTGTTGAGGTGCATGTACTGCATTGTGACAGAAAGTCACTTTACAACATCTTACAAGCCCAAAGTGGATTTTGAAAAAAGTTTCCACGAGCGCATGTTTTGGCCGTCTCAGCCAACTGTCATGAAATATGAAAAGTAAACGTGTCTTCACTTTTCCTTCATAGCTTGAAATTGGAAGGTCTTAGAAGCTTGAAACCAAGCGCATACAACACAAAGGGCCTCAATGAGCTACTGGCCGCTCACTGGTGGCTCCAGCGCACGCGGTTCAGTCGCATCATTCACTCTGATGTGGTGTTCATGAAGTTGGGTGTTGAGGTGCATGTACTGCATTGTGACAGAAAGTCACTTTACAACATCTTACAAGCCCAAAGTGGATTTTGAAAAAAGTTTCCACGAGCGCATGTTTTGGCCGTCTCAGCCAACTGTCATGAAATATGAAAAGTAAACGTGTCTTCACTTTTCCTTCATAGCTTGAAATTGGAAGGTCTTAGAAGCTTGAAACCAAGCGCATACAACACAAAGGGCCTCAATGAGCTACTGGCCGCTCACTGGTGGCTCCAGCGCACGCGGTTCAGTCGCATCATTCACTCTGATGTGGTGTTCATGAAGTTGGGTGTTGAGGTGCATGTACTGCATTGTGACAGAAAGTCACTTTACAACATCTTACAAGCCCAAAGTGGATTTTGAAAAAAGTTTCCACGAGCGCATGTTTTGGCCGTCTCAGCCAACTGTCATGAAATATGAAAAGTAAACGTGTCTTCACTTTTCCTTCATAGCTTGAAATTGGAAGGTCTTAGAAGCTTGAAACCAAGCGCATACAACACAAAGGGCCTCAATGAGCTACTGGCCGCTCACTGGTGGCTCCAGCGCACGCGGTTCAGTCGCATCATTCACTCTGATGTGGTGTTCATGAAGTTGGGTGTTGAGGTGCATGTACTGCATTGTGACAGAAAGTCACTTTACAACATCTTACAAGCCCAAAGTGGATTTTGAAAAAAGTTTCCACGAGCGCATGTTTTGGCCGTCTCAGCCAACTGTCATGAAATATGAAAAGTAAACGTGTCTTCACTTTTCCTTCATAGCTTGAAATTGGAAGGTCTTAGAAGCTTGAAACCAAGCGCATACAACACAAAGGGCCTCAATGAGCTACTGGCCGCTCACTGGTGGCTCCAGCGCACGCGGTTCAGTCGCATCATTCACTCTGATGTGGTGTTCATGAAGTTGGGTGTTGAGGTGCATGTACTGCATTGTGACAGAAAGTCACTTTACAACATCTTACAAGCCCAAAGTGGATTTTGAAAAAAGTTTCCACGAGCGCATGTTTTGGCCGTCTCAGCCAACTGTCATGAAATATGAAAAGTAAACGTGTCTTCACTTTTCCTTCATAGCTTGAAATTGGAAGGTCTTAGAAGCTTGAAACCAAGCGCATACAACACAAAGGGCCTCAATGAGCTACTGGCCGCTCACTGGTGGCTCCAGCGCACGCGGTTCAGTCGCATCATTCACTCTGATGTGGTGTTCATGAAGTTGGGTGTTGAGGTGCATGTACTGCATTGTGACAGAAAGTCACTTTACAACATCTTACAAGCCCAAAGTGGATTTTGAAAAAAGTTTCCACGAGCGCATGTTTTGGCCGTCTCAGCCAACTGTCATGAAATATGAAAAGTAAACGTGTCTTCACTTTTCCTTCATAGCTTGAAATTGGAAGGTCTTAGAAGCTTGAAACCAAGCGCATACAACACAAAGGGCCTCAATGAGCTACTGGCCGCTCACTGGTGGCTCCAGCGCACGCGGTTCAGTCGCATCATTCACTCTGATGTGGTGTTCATGAAGTTGGGTGTTGAGGTGCATGTACTGCATTGTGACAGAAAGTCACTTTACAACATCTTACAAGCCCAAAGTGGATTTTGAAAAAAGTTTCCACGAGCGCATGTTTTGGCCGTCTCAGCCAACTGTCATGAAATATGAAAAGTAAACGTGTCTTCACTTTTCCTTCATAGCTTGAAATTGGAAGGTCTTAGAAGCTTGAAACCAAGCGCATACAACACAAAGGGCCTCAATGAGCTACTGGCCGCTCACTGGTGGCTCCAGCGCACGCGGTTCAGTCGCATCATTCACTCTGATGTGGTGTTCATGAAGTTGGGTGTTGAGGTGCATGTACTGCATTGTGACAGAAAGTCACTTTACAACATCTTACAAGCCCAAAGTGGATTTTGAAAAAAGTTTCCACGAGCGCATGTTTTGGCCGTCTCAGCCAACTGTCATGAAATATGAAAAGTAAACGTGTCTTCACTTTTCCTTCATAGCTTGAAATTGGAAGGTCTTAGAAGCTTGAAACCAAGCGCATACAACACAAAGGGCCTCAATGAGCTACTGGCCGCTCACTGGTGGCTCCAGCGCACGCGGTTCAGTCGCATCATTCACTCTGATGTGGTGTTCATGAAGTTGGGTGTTGAGGTGCATGTACTGCATTGTGACAGAAAGTCACTTTACAACATCTTACAAGCCCAAAGTGGATTTTGAAAAAAGTTTCCACGAGCGCATGTTTTGGCCGTCTCAGCCAACTGTCATGAAATATGAAAAGTAAACGTGTCTTCACTTTTCCTTCATAGCTTGAAATTGGAAGGTCTTAGAAGCTTGAAACCAAGCGCATACAACACAAAGGGCCTCAATGAGCTACTGGCCGCTCACTGGTGGCTCCAGCGCACGCGGTTCAGTCGCATCATTCACTCTGATGTGGTGTTCATGAAGTTGGGTGTTGAGGTGCATGTACTGCATTGTGACAGAAAGTCACTTTACAACATCTTACAAGCCCAAAGTGGATTTTGAAAAAAGTTTCCACGAGCGCATGTTTTGGCCGTCTCAGCCAACTGTCATGAAATATGAAAAGTAAACGTGTCTTCACTTTTCCTTCATAGCTTGAAATTGGAAGGTCTTAGAAGCTTGAAACCAAGCGCATACAACACAAAGGGCCTCAATGAGCTACTGGCCGCTCACTGGTGGCTCCAGCGCACGCGGTTCAGTCGCATCATTCACTCTGATGTGGTGTTCATGAAGTTGGGTGTTGAGGTGCATGTACTGCATTGTGACAGAAAGTCACTTTACAACATCTTACAAGCCCAAAGTGGATTTTGAAAAAAGTTTCCACGAGCGCATGTTTTGGCCGTCTCAGCCAACTGTCATGAAATATGAAAAGTAAACGTGTCTTCACTTTTCCTTCATAGCTTGAAATTGGAAGGTCTTAGAAGCTTGAAACCAAGCGCATACAACACAAAGGGCCTCAATGAGCTACTGGCCGCTCACTGGTGGCTCCAGCGCACGCGGTTCAGTCGCATCATTCACTCTGATGTGGTGTTCATGAAGTTGGGTGTTGAGGTGCATGTACTGCATTGTGACAGAAAGTCACTTTACAACATCTTACAAGCCCAAAGTGGATTTTGAAAAAAGTTTCCACGAGCGCATGTTTTGGCCGTCTCAGCCAACTGTCATGAAATATGAAAAGTAAACGTGTCTTCACTTTTCCTTCATAGCTTGAAATTGGAAGGTCTTAGAAGCTTGAAACCAAGCGCATACAACACAAAGGGCCTCAATGAGCTACTGGCCGCTCACTGGTGGCTCCAGCGCACGCGGTTCAGTCGCATCATTCACTCTGATGTGGTGTTCATGAAGTTGGGTGTTGAGGTGCATGTACTGCATTGTGACAGAAAGTCACTTTACAACATCTTACAAGCCCAAAGTGGATTTTGAAAAAAGTTTCCACGAGCGCATGTTTTGGCCGTCTCAGCCAACTGTCATGAAATATGAAAAGTAAACGTGTCTTCACTTTTCCTTCATAGCTTGAAATTGGAAGGTCTTAGAAGCTTGAAACCAAGCGCATACAACACAAAGGGCCTCAATGAGCTACTGGCCGCTCACTGGTGGCTCCAGCGCACGCGGTTCAGTCGCATCATTCACTCTGATGTGGTGTTCATGAAGTTGGGTGTTGAGGTGCATGTACTGCATTGTGACAGAAAGTCACTTTACAACATCTTACAAGCCCAAAGTGGATTTTGAAAAAAGTTTCCACGAGCGCATGTTTTGGCCGTCTCAGCCAACTGTCATGAAATATGAAAAGTAAACGTGTCTTCACTTTTCCTTCATAGCTTGAAATTGGAAGGTCTTAGAAGCTTGAAACCAAGCGCATACAACACAAAGGGCCTCAATGAGCTACTGGCCGCTCACTGGTGGCTCCAGCGCACGCGGTTCAGTCGCATCATTCACTCTGATGTGGTGTTCATGAAGTTGGGTGTTGAGGTGCATGTACTGCATTGTGACAGAAAGTCACTTTACAACATCTTACAAGCCCAAAGTGGATTTTGAAAAAAGTTTCCACGAGCGCATGTTTTGGCCGTCTCAGCCAACTGTCATGAAATATGAAAAGTAAACGTGTCTTCACTTTTCCTTCATAGCTTGAAATTGGAAGGTCTTAGAAGCTTGAAACCAAGCGCATACAACACAAAGGGCCTCAATGAGCTACTGGCCGCTCACTGGTGGCTCCAGCGCACGCGGTTCAGTCGCATCATTCACTCTGATGTGGTGTTCATGAAGTTGGGTGTTGAGGTGCATGTACTGCATTGTGACAGAAAGTCACTTTACAACATCTTACAAGCCCAAAGTGGATTTTGAAAAAAGTTTCCACGAGCGCATGTTTTGGCCGTCTCAGCCAACTGTCATGAAATATGAAAAGTAAACGTGTCTTCACTTTTCCTTCATAGCTTGAAATTGGAAGGTCTTAGAAGCTTGAAACCAAGCGCATACAACACAAAGGGCCTCAATGAGCTACTGGCCGCTCACTGGTGGCTCCAGCGCACGCGGTTCAGTCGCATCATTCACTCTGATGTGGTGTTCATGAAGTTGGGTGTTGAGGTGCATGTACTGCATTGTGACAGAAAGTCACTTTACAACATCTTACAAGCCCAAAGTGGATTTTGAAAAAAGTTTCCACGAGCGCATGTTTTGGCCGTCTCAGCCAACTGTCATGAAATATGAAAAGTAAACGTGTCTTCACTTTTCCTTCATAGCTTGAAATTGGAAGGTCTTAGAAGCTTGAAACCAAGCGCATACAACACAAAGGGCCTCAATGAGCTACTGGCCGCTCACTGGTGGCTCCAGCGCACGCGGTTCAGTCGCATCATTCACTCTGATGTGGTGTTCATGAAGTTGGGTGTTGAGGTGCATGTACTGCATTGTGACAGAAAGTCACTTTACAACATCTTACAAGCCCAAAGTGGATTTTGAAAAAAGTTTCCACGAGCGCATGTTTTGGCCGTCTCAGCCAACTGTCATGAAATATGAAAAGTAAACGTGTCTTCACTTTTCCTTCATAGCTTGAAATTGGAAGGTCTTAGAAGCTTGAAACCAAGCGCATACAACACAAAGGGCCTCAATGAGCTACTGGCCGCTCACTGGTGGCTCCAGCGCACGCGGTTCAGTCGCATCATTCACTCTGATGTGGTGTTCATGAAGTTGGGTGTTGAGGTGCATGTACTGCATTGTGACAGAAAGTCACTTTACAACATCTTACAAGCCCAAAGTGGATTTTGAAAAAAGTTTCCACGAGCGCATGTTTTGGCCGTCTCAGCCAACTGTCATGAAATATGAAAAGTAAACGTGTCTTCACTTTTCCTTCATAGCTTGAAATTGGAAGGTCTTAGAAGCTTGAAACCAAGCGCATACAACACAAAGGGCCTCAATGAGCTACTGGCCGCTCACTGGTGGCTCCAGCGCACGCGGTTCAGTCGCATCATTCACTCTGATGTGGTGTTCATGAAGTTGGGTGTTGAGGTGCATGTACTGCATTGTGACAGAAAGTCACTTTACAACATCTTACAAGCCCAAAGTGGATTTTGAAAAAAGTTTCCACGAGCGCATGTTTTGGCCGTCTCAGCCAACTGTCATGAAATATGAAAAGTAAACGTGTCTTCACTTTTCCTTCATAGCTTGAAATTGGAAGGTCTTAGAAGCTTGAAACCAAGCGCATACAACACAAAGGGCCTCAATGAGCTACTGGCCGCTCACTGGTGGCTCCAGCGCACGCGGTTCAGTCGCATCATTCACTCTGATGTGGTGTTCATGAAGTTGGGTGTTGAGGTGCATGTACTGCATTGTGACAGAAAGTCACTTTACAACATCTTACAAGCCCAAAGTGGATTTTGAAAAAAGTTTCCACGAGCGCATGTTTTGGCCGTCTCAGCCAACTGTCATGAAATATGAAAAGTAAACGTGTCTTCACTTTTCCTTCATAGCTTGAAATTGGAAGGTCTTAGAAGCTTGAAACCAAGCGCATACAACACAAAGGGCCTCAATGAGCTACTGGCCGCTCACTGGTGGCTCCAGCGCACGCGGTTCAGTCGCATCATTCACTCTGATGTGGTGTTCATGAAGTTGGGTGTTGAGGTGCATGTACTGCATTGTGACAGAAAGTCACTTTACAACATCTTACAAGCCCAAAGTGGATTTTGAAAAAAGTTTCCACGAGCGCATGTTTTGGCCGTCTCAGCCAACTGTCATGAAATATGAAAAGTAAACGTGTCTTCACTTTTCCTTCATAGCTTGAAATTGGAAGGTCTTAGAAGCTTGAAACCAAGCGCATACAACACAAAGGGCCTCAATGAGCTACTGGCCGCTCACTGGTGGCTCCAGCGCACGCGGTTCAGTCGCATCATTCACTCTGATGTGGTGTTCATGAAGTTGGGTGTTGAGGTGCATGTACTGCATTGTGACAGAAAGTCACTTTACAACATCTTACAAGCCCAAAGTGGATTTTGAAAAAAGTTTCCACGAGCGCATGTTTTGGCCGTCTCAGCCAACTGTCATGAAATATGAAAAGTAAACGTGTCTTCACTTTTCCTTCATAGCTTGAAATTGGAAGGTCTTAGAAGCTTGAAACCAAGCGCATACAACACAAAGGGCCTCAATGAGCTACTGGCCGCTCACTGGTGGCTCCAGCGCACGCGGTTCAGTCGCATCATTCACTCTGATGTGGTGTTCATGAAGTTGGGTGTTGAGGTGCATGTACTGCATTGTGACAGAAAGTCACTTTACAACATCTTACAAGCCCAAAGTGGATTTTGAAAAAAGTTTCCACGAGCGCATGTTTTGGCCGTCTCAGCCAACTGTCATGAAATATGAAAAGTAAACGTGTCTTCACTTTTCCTTCATAGCTTGAAATTGGAAGGTCTTAGAAGCTTGAAACCAAGCGCATACAACACAAAGGGCCTCAATGAGCTACTGGCCGCTCACTGGTGGCTCCAGCGCACGCGGTTCAGTCGCATCATTCACTCTGATGTGGTGTTCATGAAGTTGGGTGTTGAGGTGCATGTACTGCATTGTGACAGAAAGTCACTTTACAACATCTTACAAGCCCAAAGTGGATTTTGAAAAAAGTTTCCACGAGCGCATGTTTTGGCCGTCTCAGCCAACTGTCATGAAATATGAAAAGTAAACGTGTCTTCACTTTTCCTTCATAGCTTGAAATTGGAAGGTCTTAGAAGCTTGAAACCAAGCGCATACAACACAAAGGGCCTCAATGAGCTACTGGCCGCTCACTGGTGGCTCCAGCGCACGCGGTTCAGTCGCATCATTCACTCTGATGTGGTGTTCATGAAGTTGGGTGTTGAGGTGCATGTACTGCATTGTGACAGAAAGTCACTTTACAACATCTTACAAGCCCAAAGTGGATTTTGAAAAAAGTTTCCACGAGCGCATGTTTTGGCCGTCTCAGCCAACTGTCATGAAATATGAAAAGTAAACGTGTCTTCACTTTTCCTTCATAGCTTGAAATTGGAAGGTCTTAGAAGCTTGAAACCAAGCGCATACAACACAAAGGGCCTCAATGAGCTACTGGCCGCTCACTGGTGGCTCCAGCGCACGCGGTTCAGTCGCATCATTCACTCTGATGTGGTGTTCATGAAGTTGGGTGTTGAGGTGCATGTACTGCATTGTGACAGAAAGTCACTTTACAACATCTTACAAGCCCAAAGTGGATTTTGAAAAAAGTTTCCACGAGCGCATGTTTTGGCCGTCTCAGCCAACTGTCATGAAATATGAAAAGTAAACGTGTCTTCACTTTTCCTTCATAGCTTGAAATTGGAAGGTCTTAGAAGCTTGAAACCAAGCGCATACAACACAAAGGGCCTCAATGAGCTACTGGCCGCTCACTGGTGGCTCCAGCGCACGCGGTTCAGTCGCATCATTCACTCTGATGTGGTGTTCATGAAGTTGGGTGTTGAGGTGCATGTACTGCATTGTGACAGAAAGTCACTTTACAACATCTTACAAGCCCAAAGTGGATTTTGAAAAAAGTTTCCACGAGCGCATGTTTTGGCCGTCTCAGCCAACTGTCATGAAATATGAAAAGTAAACGTGTCTTCACTTTTCCTTCATAGCTTGAAATTGGAAGGTCTTAGAAGCTTGAAACCAAGCGCATACAACACAAAGGGCCTCAATGAGCTACTGGCCGCTCACTGGTGGCTCCAGCGCACGCGGTTCAGTCGCATCATTCACTCTGATGTGGTGTTCATGAAGTTGGGTGTTGAGGTGCATGTACTGCATTGTGACAGAAAGTCACTTTACAACATCTTACAAGCCCAAAGTGGATTTTGAAAAAAGTTTCCACGAGCGCATGTTTTGGCCGTCTCAGCCAACTGTCATGAAATATGAAAAGTAAACGTGTCTTCACTTTTCCTTCATAGCTTGAAATTGGAAGGTCTTAGAAGCTTGAAACCAAGCGCATACAACACAAAGGGCCTCAATGAGCTACTGGCCGCTCACTGGTGGCTCCAGCGCACGCGGTTCAGTCGCATCATTCACTCTGATGTGGTGTTCATGAAGTTGGGTGTTGAGGTGCATGTACTGCATTGTGACAGAAAGTCACTTTACAACATCTTACAAGCCCAAAGTGGATTTTGAAAAAAGTTTCCACGAGCGCATGTTTTGGCCGTCTCAGCCAACTGTCATGAAATATGAAAAGTAAACGTGTCTTCACTTTTCCTTCATAGCTTGAAATTGGAAGGTCTTAGAAGCTTGAAACCAAGCGCATACAACACAAAGGGCCTCAATGAGCTACTGGCCGCTCACTGGTGGCTCCAGCGCACGCGGTTCAGTCGCATCATTCACTCTGATGTGGTGTTCATGAAGTTGGGTGTTGAGGTGCATGTACTGCATTGTGACAGAAAGTCACTTTACAACATCTTACAAGCCCAAAGTGGATTTTGAAAAAAGTTTCCACGAGCGCATGTTTTGGCCGTCTCAGCCAACTGTCATGAAATATGAAAAGTAAACGTGTCTTCACTTTTCCTTCATAGCTTGAAATTGGAAGGTCTTAGAAGCTTGAAACCAAGCGCATACAACACAAAGGGCCTCAATGAGCTACTGGCCGCTCACTGGTGGCTCCAGCGCACGCGGTTCAGTCGCATCATTCACTCTGATGTGGTGTTCATGAAGTTGGGTGTTGAGGTGCATGTACTGCATTGTGACAGAAAGTCACTTTACAACATCTTACAAGCCCAAAGTGGATTTTGAAAAAAGTTTCCACGAGCGCATGTTTTGGCCGTCTCAGCCAACTGTCATGAAATATGAAAAGTAAACGTGTCTTCACTTTTCCTTCATAGCTTGAAATTGGAAGGTCTTAGAAGCTTGAAACCAAGCGCATACAACACAAAGGGCCTCAATGAGCTACTGGCCGCTCACTGGTGGCTCCAGCGCACGCGGTTCAGTCGCATCATTCACTCTGATGTGGTGTTCATGAAGTTGGGTGTTGAGGTGCATGTACTGCATTGTGACAGAAAGTCACTTTACAACATCTTACAAGCCCAAAGTGGATTTTGAAAAAAGTTTCCACGAGCGCATGTTTTGGCCGTCTCAGCCAACTGTCATGAAATATGAAAAGTAAACGTGTCTTCACTTTTCCTTCATAGCTTGAAATTGGAAGGTCTTAGAAGCTTGAAACCAAGCGCATACAACACAAAGGGCCTCAATGAGCTACTGGCCGCTCACTGGTGGCTCCAGCGCACGCGGTTCAGTCGCATCATTCACTCTGATGTGGTGTTCATGAAGTTGGGTGTTGAGGTGCATGTACTGCATTGTGACAGAAAGTCACTTTACAACATCTTACAAGCCCAAAGTGGATTTTGAAAAAAGTTTCCACGAGCGCATGTTTTGGCCGTCTCAGCCAACTGTCATGAAATATGAAAAGTAAACGTGTCTTCACTTTTCCTTCATAGCTTGAAATTGGAAGGTCTTAGAAGCTTGAAACCAAGCGCATACAACACAAAGGGCCTCAATGAGCTACTGGCCGCTCACTGGTGGCTCCAGCGCACGCGGTTCAGTCGCATCATTCACTCTGATGTGGTGTTCATGAAGTTGGGTGTTGAGGTGCATGTACTGCATTGTGACAGAAAGTCACTTTACAACATCTTACAAGCCCAAAGTGGATTTTGAAAAAAGTTTCCACGAGCGCATGTTTTGGCCGTCTCAGCCAACTGTCATGAAATATGAAAAGTAAACGTGTCTTCACTTTTCCTTCATAGCTTGAAATTGGAAGGTCTTAGAAGCTTGAAACCAAGCGCATACAACACAAAGGGCCTCAATGAGCTACTGGCCGCTCACTGGTGGCTCCAGCGCACGCGGTTCAGTCGCATCATTCACTCTGATGTGGTGTTCATGAAGTTGGGTGTTGAGGTGCATGTACTGCATTGTGACAGAAAGTCACTTTACAACATCTTACAAGCCCAAAGTGGATTTTGAAAAAAGTTTCCACGAGCGCATGTTTTGGCCGTCTCAGCCAACTGTCATGAAATATGAAAAGTAAACGTGTCTTCACTTTTCCTTCATAGCTTGAAATTGGAAGGTCTTAGAAGCTTGAAACCAAGCGCATACAACACAAAGGGCCTCAATGAGCTACTGGCCGCTCACTGGTGGCTCCAGCGCACGCGGTTCAGTCGCATCATTCACTCTGATGTGGTGTTCATGAAGTTGGGTGTTGAGGTGCATGTACTGCATTGTGACAGAAAGTCACTTTACAACATCTTACAAGCCCAAAGTGGATTTTGAAAAAAGTTTCCACGAGCGCATGTTTTGGCCGTCTCAGCCAACTGTCATGAAATATGAAAAGTAAACGTGTCTTCACTTTTCCTTCATAGCTTGAAATTGGAAGGTCTTAGAAGCTTGAAACCAAGCGCATACAACACAAAGGGCCTCAATGAGCTACTGGCCGCTCACTGGTGGCTCCAGCGCACGCGGTTCAGTCGCATCATTCACTCTGATGTGGTGTTCATGAAGTTGGGTGTTGAGGTGCATGTACTGCATTGTGACAGAAAGTCACTTTACAACATCTTACAAGCCCAAAGTGGATTTTGAAAAAAGTTTCCACGAGCGCATGTTTTGGCCGTCTCAGCCAACTGTCATGAAATATGAAAAGTAAACGTGTCTTCACTTTTCCTTCATAGCTTGAAATTGGAAGGTCTTAGAAGCTTGAAACCAAGCGCATACAACACAAAGGGCCTCAATGAGCTACTGGCCGCTCACTGGTGGCTCCAGCGCACGCGGTTCAGTCGCATCATTCACTCTGATGTGGTGTTCATGAAGTTGGGTGTTGAGGTGCATGTACTGCATTGTGACAGAAAGTCACTTTACAACATCTTACAAGCCCAAAGTGGATTTTGAAAAAAGTTTCCACGAGCGCATGTTTTGGCCGTCTCAGCCAACTGTCATGAAATATGAAAAGTAAACGTGTCTTCACTTTTCCTTCATAGCTTGAAATTGGAAGGTCTTAGAAGCTTGAAACCAAGCGCATACAACACAAAGGGCCTCAATGAGCTACTGGCCGCTCACTGGTGGCTCCAGCGCACGCGGTTCAGTCGCATCATTCACTCTGATGTGGTGTTCATGAAGTTGGGTGTTGAGGTGCATGTACTGCATTGTGACAGAAAGTCACTTTACAACATCTTACAAGCCCAAAGTGGATTTTGAAAAAAGTTTCCACGAGCGCATGTTTTGGCCGTCTCAGCCAACTGTCATGAAATATGAAAAGTAAACGTGTCTTCACTTTTCCTTCATAGCTTGAAATTGGAAGGTCTTAGAAGCTTGAAACCAAGCGTATACAACACAAAGGGCCTCAATGAGCTACTGGCCGCTCACTGGTGGCTCCAGCGCACGCGGTTCAGTCGCATCATTCACTCTGATGTGGTGTTCATGAAGTTGGGTGTTGAGGTGCATGTACTGCATTGTGACAGAAAGTCACTTCACAACATCTTACAAGCCCAAAGTGGATTTTGAAAAAAGTTTCCACGAGCGCATGTTTTGGCCGTCTCAGCCAACTGTCATGAAATATGAAAAGTAAACGTGTCTTCACTTTTCCTTCATAGCTTGAAATTGGAAGGTCTTAGAAGCTTGAAACCAAGCGCATACAACACAAAGGGCCTCAATGAGCTACTGGCCGCTCACTGGTGGCTCCAGCGCACGCGGTTCAGTCGCATCATTCACTCTGATGTGGTGTTCATGAAGTTGGGTGTTGAGGTGCATGTACTGCATTGTGACAGAAAGTCACTTTACAACATCTTACAAGCCCAAAGTGGATTTTGAAAAAAGTTTCCACGAGCGCATGTTTTGGCCGTCTCAGCCAACTGTCATGAAATATGAAAAGTAAACGTGTCTTCACTTTTCCTTCATAGCTTGAAATTGGAAGGTCTTAGAAGCTTGAAACCAAGCGCATACAACACAAAGGTACTAGGGTTTGGAACCATGAATGGGAAAATGAAAAAGCTGATTTTTTCCGAAGTGTAACCCTAGGAGGCCAAAATCCTTTTCACAGAAAGTGTATATGAGTACGTTTCAGACCATTTGGAGTCGATTGGTACCCCCTTTTAGTGACACATAAATTTTTTCCCTAACATTTTTTTTTTTTTACTGTTTGAGTGGATAGATCTTTGAAAATGACACTGTTGCAGCCCTCCATTTCGCCACTAGGGGTAGGGTTTGGGAGTTATGAAAGAAAATGGGCTAGGGTTGAATTATAAGAGTGTGGTTGGTACAGAAGGTCCCAACCCTAGGGTTTGGAATCATGAATGGGAAAATGAAAAAGCTGATTTTTTCCGAAGTGTAACCCTAGGAGGCCAAAATCCTTTTCACAGAAAGTGTATATGAGTACGTTTCAGACCATTTGGAGTCGATTGGTACCCCCTTTTAGTGACACTTAAAATTTTTCCCTAACATTTTTTTTTTTTTTACTGTTTGAGTGGATAGATCTTTGAAAATGACTTACTGTTGCAGCCCTCCATTTCACCACTAGGGGTAGGGTTTGGGAGTTATGAAAGAAAATGGGCTAAGGTTGAATTATAAGAGTGTGGTTGGTACAGAAGGTCCCAACCCTAGGGTTTGGAATCATGAATGGGAAAATGAAAAAGCTGATTTTTTCCGAAGTGTAACCCTAGGAGGCCAAAATCCTTTTCACAGAAAGTGTATATGAGTACGTTTCAGACCATTTGGAGTCGATTGGTACCCCCTTTTAGTGACACGTACATTTTTTCCCTAACATTTTTTTTTTTTTACTGTTTGAGTGGATAGATCTTTGAAAATGACACTGTTGCAGCCCTCCATTTCGCCACTAGGGGTAGGGTTTGGGAGTTATGAAAGAAAATGGGCTAGGGTTGAATTATAAGAGTGTGGTTGGTACAGAAGGTCCCAACCCTAGGGTTTGGAATCATGAATGGGAAAATGAAAAAGCTGATTTTTTCCGAAGTGTAACCCTAGGAGGCCAAAATCCTTTTCACAGAAAGTGTATATGAGTACGTTTCAGACCATTTGGAGTCGATTGGTACCCCTTTTTAGTGACACTTAAAATTTTTCCCTAACATTTTTTTTTTTTACTGTTTGAGTGGATAGATCTTTGAAAATGACACTGTTGCAGCCCTCCATTTTGCCACTAGGGGTAGGGTTTGGGAGTTATGAAAGAAAATGGGCTAGGGTTGAATTATAAGAGTGTGGTTGGTACAGAAGGTCCCAACCCTAGGGTTTGGAATCATGAATGGGAAAATGAAAAAGCTGATTTTTTCCAAAGTGTAACCCTAGGAGGCCAAAATCCTTTTCACAGAAAGTGTATATGAGTACGTTTCAGACCATTTGGAGTCGATTGGTACCCCCTTTTAGTGACACTTAAAATGTTTCCCTAACATTTTTTTTTTTTTTACTGTTTGAGTGGATAGATCTTTGAAAATGACTTACTGTTGCAGCCCTCCATTTCACCACTAGGGGTAGGGTTTGGGAGTTATGAAAGAAAATGGGCTAGGGTTGAATTATAAGAGTGTGGTTGGTACAGAAGGTCCCAACCCTAGGGTTTGGAATCATGAATGGGAAAATGAAAAAGCTGATTTTTTCCAAAGTGTAACCCTAGGAGGCCAAAATCCTTTTCACAGAAAGTGTATATGAGTACGTTTCAGACCATTTGGAGTCGATTGGTACCCCCTTTTAGTGACACGTAAATTTTTTCCCTAACATTTTTTTTTTTTTACTGTTTGAGTGGATAGATCTTTGAAAATGACACTGTTGCAGCCCTCCATTTCGCCACTAGGGGTAGGGTTTGGGAGTTATGAAAGAAAATGGGCTAGGGTTGAATTATAAGAGTGTGGTTGGTACAGAAGGTCCCAACCCTAGGGTTTGGAATCATGAATGGGAAAATGAAAAAGCTGATTTTTTCCGAAGTGTAACCCTAGGAGGCCAAAATCCTTTTCACAGAAAGTGTATATGAGTACGTTTCAGACCATTTGGAGTCGATTGGTACCCCCTTTTTAGTGACACTTAAAATTTTTCCCTAACATTTTTTTTTTTTTTACTGTTTGAGTGGATAGATCTTTGAAAATGACTTACTGTTGCAGCCCTCCATTTCACCACTAGGGGTAGGGTTTGGGAGTTATGAAAGAAAATGGGCTAAGGTTGAATTATAAGAGTGTGGTTGGTACAGAAGGTCCCAACCCTAGGGTTTGGAATCATGAATGGGAAAATGAAAAAGCTGATTTTTTCCGAAGTGTAACCCTAGGAGGCCAAAATCCTTTTCACAGAAAGTGTATATGAGTACGTTTCAGACCATTTGGAGTCGATTGGTACCCCCTTTTAGTGACACGTACATTTTTTCCCTAACATTTTTTTTTTTTTACTGTTTGAGTGGATAGATCTTTGAAAATGACACTGTTGCAGCCCTCCATTTCGCCACTAGGGGTAGGGTTTGGGAGTTATGAAAGAAAATGGGCTAGGGTTGAATTATAAGAGTGTGGTTGGTACAGAAGGTCCCAACCCTAGGGTTTGGAATCATGAATGGGAAAATGAAAAAGCTGATTTTTTCCGAAGTGTAACCCTAGGAGGCCAAAATCCTTTACACAGAAAGTGTATATGAGTACGTTTCAGACCATTTGGAGTCGATTGGTACCCCTTTTTAGTGACACTTAAAATTTTTCCCTAACATTTTTTTTTTTTACTGTTTGAGTGGATAGATCTTTGAAAATGACACTGTTGCAGCCCTCCATTTCGCCACTAGGGGTAGGGTTTGGGAGTTATGAAAGAAAATGGGCTAGGGTTGAATTATAAGAGTGTGGTTGGTACAGAAGGTCCCAACCCTACGGTTTGGAATCATGAATGGGAAAATGAAAAAGCTGATTTTTTCCGAAGTGTAACCCTAGGAGGCCAAAATCCTTTTCACAGAAAGTGTATATGAGTACGTTTCAGACCATTTGGAGTCGATTGGTACCCCCTTTTAGTGACACGTACATTTTTTCCCTAACATTTTTTTTTTTTTACTGTTTGAGTGGATAGATCTTTGAAAATGACACTGTTGCAGCCCTCCATTTCGCCACTAGGGGTAGGGTTTGGGAGTTATGAAAGAAAATGGGCTAGGGTTGAATTATAAGAGTGTGGTTGGTACAGAAGGTCCCAACCCTAGGGTTTGGAATCATGAATGGGAAAATGAAAAAGCTGATTTTTTCCGAAGTGTAACCCTAGGAGGCCAAAATCCTTTTCACAGAAAGTGTATATGAGTACGTTTCAGACCATTTGGAGTCGATTGGTACCCCCTTTTAGTGACACTTAAAATTTTTCCCTAACATTTTTTTTTTTTTACTGTTTGAGTGGATAGATCTTTGAAAATGACACTGTTGCAGCCCTCCATTTCGCCACTAGGGGTAGGGTTTGGGAGTTATGAAAGAAAATGGGCTAGGGTTGAATTATAAGAGTGTGGTTGGTACAGAAGGTCCCAACCCTAGGGTTTGGAATCATGAATGGGAAAATGAAAAAGCTGATTTTTTCCGAAGTGTAACCCTAGGAGGCCAAAATCCTTTTCACAGAAAGTGTATATGAGTACGTTTCAGACCATTTGGAGTCGATTGGTACCCCACTTTTAGTGACACTTAAAATTTTTCCCTAACATTTTTTTTTTTTTACTGTTTGAGTGGATAGATCTTTGAAAATGATTTACTGTTGCAGCCCTCCATTTCGCCACTAGGGGTAGGGTTTGGGAGTTATGAAAGAAAATGGGCTAAGGTTGAATTATAAGAGTGTGGTTGGTACAGAAGGTCCCAACCCTAGGGTTTGGAATCATGAATGGGAAAATGAAAAAGCTGATTTTTTCCGAAGTGTAACCCTAGGAGGCCAAAATCCTTTTCACAGAAAGTGTATATGAGTACGTTTCAGACCATTTGGAGTCGATTGGTACCCCCTTTTAGTGACACGTACATTTTTTCCCTAACATTTTTTTTTTTTTACTGTTTGAGTGGATAGATCTTTGAAAATGACACTGTTGCAGCCCTCCATTTCGCCACTAGGGGTAGGGTTTGGGAGTTATGAAAGAAAATGGGCTAGGGTTGAATTATAAGAGTGTGGTTGGTACAGAAGGTCCCAACCCTAGGGTTTGGAATCATGAATGGGAAAATGAAAAAGCTGATTTTTTCCGAAGTGTAACCCTAGGAGGCCAAAATCCTTTACACAGAAAGTGTATATGAGTACGTTTCAGACCATTTGGAGTCGATTGGTACCCCTTTTTAGTGACACTTAAAATTTTTCCCTAACATTTTTTTTTTTTACTGTTTGAGTGGATAGATCTTTGAAAATGACACTGTTGCAGCCCTCCATTTCGCCACTAGGGGTAGGGTTTGGGAGTTATGAAAGAAAATGGGCTAGGGTTGAATTATAAGAGTGTGGTTGGTACAGAAGGTCCCAACCCTACGGTTTGGAATCATGAATGGGAAAATGAAAAAGCTGATTTTTTCCGAAGTGTAACCCTAGGAGGCCAAAATCCTTTTCACAGAAAGTGTATATGAGTACGTTTCAGACCATTTGGAGTCGATTGGTACCCCCTTTTAGTGACACGTACATTTTTTCCCTAACATTTTTTTTTTTTTACTGTTTGAGTGGATAGATCTTTGAAAATGACACTGTTGCAGCCCTCCATTTCGCCACTAGGGGTAGGGTTTGGGAGTTATGAAAGAAAATGGGCTAGGGTTGAATTATAAGAGTGTGGTTGGTACAGAAGGTCCCAACCCTAGGGTTTGGAATCATGAATGGGAAAATGAAAAAGCTGATTTTTTCCGAAGTGTAACCCTAGGAGGCCAAAATCCTTTTCACAGAAAGTGTATATGAGTACGTTTCAGACCATTTGGAGTCGATTGGTACCCCACTTTTAGTGACACTTAAAATTTTTCCCTAACATTTTTTTTTTTTTACTGTTTGAGTGGATAGATCTTTGAAAATGATTTACTGTTGCAGCCCTCCATTTCGCCACTAGGGGTAGGGTTTGGGAGTTATGAAAGAAAATGGGCTAAGGTTGAATTATAAGAGTGTGGTTGGTACAGAAGGTCCCAACCCTAGGGTTTGGAATCATGAATGGGAAAATGAAAAAGCTGATTTTTTCCGAAGTGTAACCCTAGGAGGCCAAAATCCTTTTCACAGAAAGTGTATATGAGTACGTTTCAGACCATTTGGAGTCGATTGGTACCCCCTTTTAGTGACACGTACATTTTTTCCCTAACATTTTTTTTTTTTTACTGTTTGAGTGGATAGATCTTTGAAAATGACACTGTTGCAGCCCTCCATTTCGCCACTAGGGGTAGGGTTTGGGAGTTATGAAAGAAAATGGGCTAGGGTTGAATTATAAGAGTGTGGTTGGTACAGAAGGTCCCAACCCTAGGGTTTGGAATCATGAATGGGAAAATGAAAAAGCTGATTTTTTCCGAAGTGTAACCCTAGGAGGCCAAAATCCTTTACACAGAAAGTGTATATGAGTACGTTTCAGACCATTTGGAGTCGATTGGTACCCCTTTTTAGTGACACTTAAAATTTTTCCCTAACATTTTTTTTTTTTACTGTTTGAGTGGATAGATCTTTGAAAATGACACTGTTGCAGCCCTCCATTTCGCCACTAGGGGTAGGGTTTGGGAGTTATGAAAGAAAATGGGCTAGGGTTGAATTATAAGAGTGTGGTTGGTACAGAAGGTCCCAACCCTACGGTTTGGAATCATGAATGGGAAAATGAAAAAGCTGATTTTTTCCGAAGTGTAACCCTAGGAGGCCAAAATCCTTTTCACAGAAAGTGTATATGAGTACGTTTCAGACCATTTGGAGTCGATTGGTACCCCCTTTTTAGTGACACTTAAAATTTTTCCCTAACATTTTTTTTTTTTTTACTGTTTGAGTGGATAGATCTTTGAAAATGACTTACTGTTGCAGCCCTCCATTTCACCACTAGGGGTAGGGTTTGGGAGTTATGAAAGAAAATGGGCTAAGGTTGAATTATAAGAGTGTGGTTGGTACAGAAGGTCCCAACCCTAGGGTTTGGAATCATGAATGGGAAAATGAAAAAGCTGATTTTTTCCGAAGTGTAACCCTAGGAGGCCAAAATCCTTTTCACAGAAAGTGTATATGAGTACGTTTCAGACCATTTGGAGTCGATTGGTACCCCCTTTTAGTGACACGTACATTTTTTCCCTAACATTTTTTTTTTTTTACTGTTTGAGTGGATAGATCTTTGAAAATGACACTGTTGCAGCCCTCCATTTCGCCACTAGGGGTAGGGTTTGGGAGTTATGAAAGAAAATGGGCTAGGGTTGAATTATAAGAGTGTGGTTGGTACAGAAGGTCCCAACCCTAGGGTTTGGAATCATGAATGGGAAAATGAAAAAGCTGATTTTTTCCGAAGTGTAACCCTAGGAGGCCAAAATCCTTTACACAGAAAGTGTATATGAGTACGTTTCAGACCATTTGGAGTCGATTGGTACCCCTTTTTAGTGACACTTAAAATTTTTCCCTAACATTTTTTTTTTTTACTGTTTGAGTGGATAGATCTTTGAAAATGACACTGTTGCAGCCCTCCATTTCGCCACTAGGGGTAGGGTTTGGGAGTTATGAAAGAAAATGGGCTAGGGTTGAATTATAAGAGTGTGGTTGGTACAGAAGGTCCCAACCCTACGGTTTGGAATCATGAATGGGAAAATGAAAAAGCTGATTTTTTCCGAAGTGTAACCCTAGGAGGCCAAAATCCTTTTCACAGAAAGTGTATATGAGTACGTTTCAGACCATTTGGAGTCGATTGGTACCCCCTTTTAGTGACACGTACATTTTTTCCCTAACATTTTTTTTTTTTTACTGTTTGAGTGGATAGATCTTTGAAAATGACACTGTTGCAGCCCTCCATTTCGCCACTAGGGGTAGGGTTTGGGAGTTATGAAAGAAAATGGGCTAGGGTTGAATTATAAGAGTGTGGTTGGTACAGAAGGTCCCAACCCTAGGGTTTGGAATCATGAATGGGAAAATGAAAAAGCTGATTTTTTCCGAAGTGTAACCCTAGGAGGCCAAAATCCTTTTCACAGAAAGTGTATATGAGTACGTTTCAGACCATTTGGAGTCGATTGGTACCCCCTTTTAGTGACACTTAAAATTTTTCCCTAACATTTTTTTTTTTTTACTGTTTGAGTGGATAGATCTTTGAAAATGACACTGTTGCAGCCCTCCATTTCGCCACTAGGGGTAGGGTTTGGGAGTTATGAAAGAAAATGGGCTAGGGTTGAATTATAAGAGTGTGGTTGGTACAGAAGGTCCCAACCCTAGGGTTTGGAATCATGAATGGGAAAATGAAAAAGCTGATTTTTTCCGAAGTGTAACCCTAGGAGGCCAAAATCCTTTTCACAGAAAGTGTATATGAGTACGTTTCAGACCATTTGGAGTCGATTGGTACCCCACTTTTAGTGACACTTAAAATTTTTCCCTAACATTTTTTTTTTTTTACTGTTTGAGTGGATAGATCTTTGAAAATGATTTACTGTTGCAGCCCTCCATTTCGCCACTAGGGGTAGGGTTTGGGAGTTATGAAAGAAAATGGGCTAAGGTTGAATTATAAGAGTGTGGTTGGTACAGAAGGTCCCAACCCTAGGGTTTGGAATCATGAATGGGAAAATGAAAAAGCTGATTTTTTCCGAAGTGTAACCCTAGGAGGCCAAAATCCTTTTCACAGAAAGTGTATATGAGTACGTTTCAGACCATTTGGAGTCGATTGGTACCCCCTTTTAGTGACACTTAAAATTTTTCCCTAACATTTTTTTTTTTTACTGTTTGAGTGGATAGATCTTTGAAAATGACACTGTTGCAGCCCTCCATTTCGCCACTAGGGGTAGGGTTTGGGAGTTATGAAAGAAAATGGGCTAGGGTTGAATTATAAGAGTGTGGTTGGTACAGAAGGTCCCAACCCTACGGTTTGGAATCATGAATGGGAAAATGAAAAAGCTGATTTTTTCCGAAGTGTAACCCTAGGAGGCCAAAATCCTTTTCACAGAAAGTGTATATGAGTACGTTTCAGACCATTTGGAGTCGATTGGTACCCCCTTTTAGTGACACTTAAAATTTTTCCCTAACATTTTTTTTTTTTTTACTGTTTGAGTGGATAGATCTTTGAAAATGACTTACTGTTGCAGCCCTCCATTTCGCCACTAGGGGTAGGGTTTGGGAGTTATGAAAGAAAATGGGCTAGGGTTGAATTATAAGAGTGTGGTTGGTACAGAAGGTCCCAACCCTAGGGTTTGGAATCATGAATGGGAAAATGAAAAAGCTGATTTTTTCCGAAGTGTAACCCTAGGAGGCCAAAATCCTTTTCACAGAAAGTGTATATGAGTACGTTTCAGACCATTTGGAGTCGATTGGTACCCCCTTTTTAGTGACACTTAAAATTTTTCCCTAACATTTTTTTTTTTTTTACTGTTTGAGTGGATAGATCTTTGAAAATGACTTACTGTTGCAGCCCTCCATTTCACCACTAGGGGTAGGGTTTGGGAGTTATGAAAGAAAATGGGCTAAGGTTGAATTATAAGAGTGTGGTTGGTACAGAAGGTCCCAACCCTAGGGTTTGGAATCATGAATGGGAAAATGAAAAAGCTGATTTTTTCCGAAGTGTAACCCTAGGAGGCCAAAATCCTTTTCACAGAAAGTGTATATGAGTACGTTTCAGACCATTTGGAGTCGATTGGTACCCCCTTTTAGTGACACGTACATTTTTTCCCTAACATTTTTTTTTTTTTACTGTTTGAGTGGATAGATCTTTGAAAATGACACTGTTGCAGCCCTCCATTTCGCCACTAGGGGTAGGGTTTGGGAGTTATGAAAGAAAATGGGCTAGGGTTGAATTATAAGAGTGTGGTTGGTACAGAAGGTCCCAACCCTAGGGTTTGGAATCATGAATGGGAAAATGAAAAAGCTGATTTTTTCCGAAGTGTAACCCTAGGAGGCCAAAATCCTTTACACAGAAAGTGTATATGAGTACGTTTCAGACCATTTGGAGTCGATTGGTACCCCTTTTTAGTGACACTTAAAATTTTTCCCTAACATTTTTTTTTTTTACTGTTTGAGTGGATAGATCTTTGAAAATGACACTGTTGCAGCCCTCCATTTCGCCACTAGGGGTAGGGTTTGGGAGTTATGAAAGAAAATGGGCTAGGGTTGAATTATAAGAGTGTGGTTGGTACAGAAGGTCCCAACCCTACGGTTTGGAATCATGAATGGGAAAATGAAAAAGCTGATTTTTTCCGAAGTGTAACCCTAGGAGGCCAAAATCCTTTTCACAGAAAGTGTATATGAGTACGTTTCAGACCATTTGGAGTCGATTGGTACCCCCTTTTAGTGACACGTACATTTTTTCCCTAACATTTTTTTTTTTTTACTGTTTGAGTGGATAGATCTTTGAAAATGACACTGTTGCAGCCCTCCATTTCGCCACTAGGGGTAGGGTTTGGGAGTTATGAAAGAAAATGGGCTAGGGTTGAATTATAAGAGTGTGGTAGGTACAGAAGGTCCCAACCCTAGGGTTTGGAATCATGAATGGGAAAATGAAAAAGCTGATTTTTTCCGAAGTGTAACCCTAGGAGGCCAAAATCCTTTTCACAGAAAGTGTATATGAGTACGTTTCAGACCATTTGGAGTCGATTGGTACCCCCTTTTAGTGACACTTAAAATTTTTCCCTAACATTTTTTTTTTTTTACTGTTTGAGTGGATAGATCTTTGAAAATGACACTGTTGCAGCCCTCCATTTCGCCACTAGGGGTAGGGTTTGGGAGTTATGAAAGAAAATGGGCTAGGGTTGAATTATAAGAGTGTGGTTGGTACAGAAGGTCCCAACCCTAGGGTTTGGAATCATGAATGGGAAAATGAAAAAGCTGATTTTTTCCGAAGTGTAACCCTAGGAGGCCAAAATCCTTTTCACAGAAAGTGTATATGAGTACGTTTCAGACCATTTGGAGTCGATTGGTACCCCCTTTTAGTGACACGTACATTTTTTCCCTAACATTTTTTTTTTTTTACTGTTTGAGTGGATAGATCTTTGAAAATGACACTGTTGCAGCCCTCCATTTCGCCACTAGGGGTAGGGTTTGGGAGTTATGAAAGAAAATGGGCTAGGGTTGAATTATAAGAGTGTGGTTGGTACAGAAGGTCCCAACCCTAGGGTTTGGAATCATGAATGGGAAAATGAAAAAGCTGATTTTTTCCGAAGTGTAACCCTAGGAGGCCAAAATCCTTTACACAGAAAGTGTATATGAGTACGTTTCAGACCATTTGGAGTCGATTGGTACCCCTTTTTAGTGACACTTAAAATTTTTCCCTAACATTTTTTTTTTTTACTGTTTGAGTGGATAGATCTTTGAAAATGACACTGTTGCAGCCCTCCATTTCGCCACTAGGGGTAGGGTTTGGGAGTTATGAAAGAAAATGGGCTAGGGTTGAATTATAAGAGTGTGGTTGGTACAGAAGGTCCCAACCCTACGGTTTGGAATCATGAATGGGAAAATGAAAAAGCTGATTTTTTCCGAAGTGTAACCCTAGGAGGCCAAAATCCTTTTCACAGAAAGTGTATATGAGTACGTTTCAGACCATTTGGAGTCGATTGGTACCCCCTTTTAGTGACACGTACATTTTTTCCCTAACATTTTTTTTTTTTTACTGTTTGAGTGGATAGATCTTTGAAAATGACACTGTTGCAGCCCTCCATTTCGCCACTAGGGGTAGGGTTTGGGAGTTATGAAAGAAAATGGGCTAGGGTTGAATTATAAGAGTGTGGTTGGTACAGAAGGTCCCAACCCTAGGGTTTGGAATCATGAATGGGAAAATGAAAAAGCTGATTTTTTCCGAAGTGTAACCCTAGGAGGCCAAAATCCTTTTCACAGAAAGTGTATATGAGTACGTTTCAGACCATTTGGAGTCGATTGGTACCCCCTTTTAGTGACACTTAAAATTTTTCCCTAACATTTTTTTTTTTTTACTGTTTGAGTGGATAGATCTTTGAAAATGACACTGTTGCAGCCCTCCATTTCGCCACTAGGGGTAGGGTTTGGGAGTTATGAAAGAAAATGGGCTAGGGTTGAATTATAAGAGTGTGGTTGGTACAGAAGGTCCCAACCCTAGGGTTTGGAATCATGAATGGGAAAATGAAAAAGCTGATTTTTTCCGAAGTGTAACCCTAGGAGGCCAAAATCCTTTTCACAGAAAGTGTATATGAGTACGTTTCAGACCATTTGGAGTCGATTGGTACCCCACTTTTAGTGACACTTAAAATTTTTCCCTAACATTTTTTTTTTTTTACTGTTTGAGTGGATAGATCTTTGAAAATGATTTACTGTTGCAGCCCTCCATTTCGCCACTAGGGGTAGGGTTTGGGAGTTATGAAAGAAAATGGGCTAAGGTTGAATTATAAGAGTGTGGTTGGTACAGAAGGTCCCAACCCTAGGGTTTGGAATCATGAATGGGAAAATGAAAAAGCTGATTTTTTCCGAAGTGTAACCCTAGGAGGCCAAAATCCTTTTCACAGAAAGTGTATATGAGTACGTTTCAGACCATTTGGAGTCGATTGGTACCCCCTTTTAGTGACACTTAAAATTTTTCCCTAACATTTTTTTTTTTTTACTGTTTGAGTGGATAGATCTTTGAAAATGACACTGTTGCAGCCCTCCATTTCGCCACTAGGGGTAGGGTTTGGGAGTTATGAAAGAAAATGGGCTAGGGTTGAATTATAAGAGTGTGGTTGGTACAGAAGGTCCCAACCCTAGGGTTTGGAATCATGAATGGGAAAATGAAAAAGCTGATTTTTTCCGAAGTGTAACCCTAGGAGGCCAAAATCCTTTACACAGAAAGTGTATATGAGTACGTTTCAGACCATTTGGAGTCGATTGGTACCCCTTTTTAGTGACACTTAAAATTTTTCCCTAACATTTTTTTTTTTTACTGTTTGAGTGGATAGATCTTTGAAAATGACACTGTTGCAGCCCTCCATTTCGCCACTAGGGGTAGGGTTTGGGAGTTATGAAAGAAAATGGGCTAGGGTTGAATTATAAGAGTGTGGTTGGTACAGAAGGTCCCAACCCTACGGTTTGGAATCATGAATGGGAAAATGAAAAAGCTGATTTTTTCCGAAGTGTAACCCTAGGAGGCCAAAATCCTTTTCACAGAAAGTGTATATGAGTACGTTTCAGACCATTTGGAGTCGATTGGTACCCCCTTTTAGTGACACGTACATTTTTTCCCTAACATTTTTTTTTTTTTACTGTTTGAGTGGATAGATCTTTGAAAATGACACTGTTGCAGCCCTCCATTTCGCCACTAGGGGTAGGGTTTGGGAGTTATGAAAGAAAATGGGCTAGGGTTGAATTATAAGAGTGTGGTTGGTACAGAAGGTCCCAACCCTAGGGTTTGGAATCATGAATGGGAAAATGAAAAAGCTGATTTTTTCCGAAGTGTAACCCTAGGAGGCCAAAATCCTTTTCACAGAAAGTGTATATGAGTACGTTTCAGACCATTTGGAGTCGATTGGTACCCCCTTTTAGTGACACTTAAAATTTTTCCCTAACATTTTTTTTTTTTTACTGTTTGAGTGGATAGATCTTTGAAAATGACACTGTTGCAGCCCTCCATTTCGCCACTAGGGGTAGGGTTTGGGAGTTATGAAAGAAAATGGGCTAGGGTTGAATTATAAGAGTGTGGTTGGTACAGAAGGTCCCAACCCTAGGGTTTGGAATCATGAATGGGAAAATGAAAAAGCTGATTTTTTCCGAAGTGTAACCCTAGGAGGCCAAAATCCTTTTCACAGAAAGTGTATATGAGTACGTTTCAGACCATTTGGAGTCGATTGGTACCCCACTTTTAGTGACACTTAAAATTTTTCCCTAACATTTTTTTTTTTTTACTGTTTGAGTGGATAGATCTTTGAAAATGATTTACTGTTGCAGCCCTCCATTTCGCCACTAGGGGTAGGGTTTGGGAGTTATGAAAGAAAATGGGCTAAGGTTGAATTATAAGAGTGTGGTTGGTACAGAAGGTCCCAACCCTAGGGTTTGGAATCATGAATGGGAAAATGAAAAAGCTGATTTTTTCCGAAGTGTAACCCTAGGAGGCCAAAATCCTTTTCACAGAAAGTGTATATGAGTACGTTTCAGACCATTTGGAGTCGATTGGTACCCCCTTTTAGTGACACTTAAAATTTTTCCCTAACATTTTTTTTTTTTTACTGTTTGAGTGGATAGATCTTTGAAAATGACACTGTTGCAGCCCTCCATTTCGCCACTAGGGGTAGGGTTTGGGAGTTATGAAAGAAAATGGGCTAGGGTTGAATTATAAGAGTGTGGTTGGTACAGAAGGTCCCAACCCTAGGGTTTGGAATCATGAATGGGAAAATGAAAAAGCTGATTTTTTCCGAAGTGTAACCCTAGGAGGCCAAAATCCTTTTCACAGAAAGTGTATATGAGTACGTTTCAGACCATTTGGAGTCGATTGGTACCCCCTTTTAGTGACACGTACATTTTTTCCCTAACATTTTTTTTTTTTTACTGTTTGAGTGGATAGATCTTTGAAAATGACACTGTTGCAGCCCTCCATTTCGCCACTAGGGGTAGGGTTTGGGAGTTATGAAAGAAAATGGGCTAGGGTTGAATTATAAGAGTGTGGTTGGTACAGAAGGTCCCAACCCTAGGGTTTGGAATCATGAATGGGAAAATGAAAAAGCTGATTTTTTCCGAAGTGTAACCCTAGGAGGCCAAAATCCTTTACACAGAAAGTGTATATGAGTACGTTTCAGACCATTTGGAGTCGATTGGTACCCCTTTTTAGTGACACTTAAAATTTTTCCCTAACATTTTTTTTTTTTACTGTTTGAGTGGATAGATCTTTGAAAATGACACTGTTGCAGCCCTCCATTTCGCCACTAGGGGTAGGGTTTGGGAGTTATGAAAGAAAATGGGCTAGGGTTGAATTATAAGAGTGTGGTTGGTACAGAAGGTCCCAACCCTACGGTTTGGAATCATGAATGGGAAAATGAAAAAGCTGATTTTTTCCGAAGTGTAACCCTAGGAGGCCAAAATCCTTTTCACAGAAAGTGTATATGAGTACGTTTCAGACCATTTGGAGTCGATTGGTACCCCCTTTTAGTGACACGTACATTTTTTCCCTAACATTTTTTTTTTTTTACTGTTTGAGTGGATAGATCTTTGAAAATGACACTGTTGCAGCCCTCCATTTCGCCACTAGGGGTAGGGTTTGGGAGTTATGAAAGAAAATGGGCTAGGGTTGAATTATAAGAGTGTGGTAGGTACAGAAGGTCCCAACCCTAGGGTTTGGAATCATGAATGGGAAAATGAAAAAGCTGATTTTTTCCGAAGTGTAACCCTAGGAGGCCAAAATCCTTTTCACAGAAAGTGTATATGAGTACGTTTCAGACCATTTGGAGTCGATTGGTACCCCCTTTTAGTGACACTTAAAATTTTTCCCTAACATTTTTTTTTTTTTACTGTTTGAGTGGATAGATCTTTGAAAATGACACTGTTGCAGCCCTCCATTTCGCCACTAGGGGTAGGGTTTGGGAGTTATGAAAGAAAATGGGCTAGGGTTGAATTATAAGAGTGTGGTTGGTACAGAAGGTCCCAACCCTAGGGTTTGGAATCATGAATGGGAAAATGAAAAAGCTGATTTTTTCCGAAGTGTAACCCTAGGAGGCCAAAATCCTTTTCACAGAAAGTGTATATGAGTACGTTTCAGACCATTTGGAGTCGATTGGTACCCCCTTTTAGTGACACGTACATTTTTTCCCTAACATTTTTTTTTTTTTACTGTTTGAGTGGATAGATCTTTGAAAATGACACTGTTGCAGCCCTCCATTTCGCCACTAGGGGTAGGGTTTGGGAGTTATGAAAGAAAATGGGCTAGGGTTGAATTATAAGAGTGTGGTTGGTACAGAAGGTCCCAACCCTAGGGTTTGGAATCATGAATGGGAAAATGAAAAAGCTGATTTTTTCCGAAGTGTAACCCTAGGAGGCCAAAATCCTTTACACAGAAAGTGTATATGAGTACGTTTCAGACCATTTGGAGTCGATTGGTACCCCTTTTTAGTGACACTTAAAATTTTTCCCTAACATTTTTTTTTTTTACTGTTTGAGTGGATAGATCTTTGAAAATGACACTGTTGCAGCCCTCCATTTCGCCACTAGGGGTAGGGTTTGGGAGTTATGAAAGAAAATGGGCTAGGGTTGAATTATAAGAGTGTGGTTGGTACAGAAGGTCCCAACCCTACGGTTTGGAATCATGAATGGGAAAATGAAAAAGCTGATTTTTTCCGAAGTGTAACCCTAGGAGGCCAAAATCCTTTTCACAGAAAGTGTATATGAGTACGTTTCAGACCATTTGGAGTCGATTGGTACCCCCTTTTAGTGACACGTACATTTTTTCCCTAACATTTTTTTTTTTTTACTGTTTGAGTGGATAGATCTTTGAAAATGACACTGTTGCAGCCCTCCATTTCGCCACTAGGGGTAGGGTTTGGGAGTTATGAAAGAAAATGGGCTAGGGTTGAATTATAAGAGTGTGGTTGGTACAGAAGGTCCCAACCCTAGGGTTTGGAATCATGAATGGGAAAATGAAAAAGCTGATTTTTTCCGAAGTGTAACCCTAGGAGGCCAAAATCCTTTTCACAGAAAGTGTATATGAGTACGTTTCAGACCATTTGGAGTCGATTGGTACCCCCTTTTAGTGACACTTAAAATTTTTCCCTAACATTTTTTTTTTTTTACTGTTTGAGTGGATAGATCTTTGAAAATGACACTGTTGCAGCCCTCCATTTCGCCACTAGGGGTAGGGTTTGGGAGTTATGAAAGAAAATGGGCTAGGGTTGAATTATAAGAGTGTGGTTGGTACAGAAGGTCCCAACCCTAGGGTTTGGAATCATGAATGGGAAAATGAAAAAGCTGATTTTTTCCGAAGTGTAACCCTAGGAGGCCAAAATCCTTTTCACAGAAAGTGTATATGAGTACGTTTCAGACCATTTGGAGTCGATTGGTACCCCACTTTTAGTGACACTTAAAATTTTTCCCTAACATTTTTTTTTTTTTACTGTTTGAGTGGATAGATCTTTGAAAATGATTTACTGTTGCAGCCCTCCATTTCGCCACTAGGGGTAGGGTTTGGGAGTTATGAAAGAAAATGGGCTAAGGTTGAATTATAAGAGTGTGGTTGGTACAGAAGGTCCCAACCCTAGGGTTTGGAATCATGAATGGGAAAATGAAAAAGCTGATTTTTTCCGAAGTGTAACCCTAGGAGGCCAAAATCCTTTTCACAGAAAGTGTATATGAGTACGTTTCAGACCATTTGGAGTCGATTGGTACCCCCTTTTAGTGACACTTAAAATTTTTCCCTAACATTTTTTTTTTTTACTGTTTGAGTGGATAGATCTTTGAAAATGACACTGTTGCAGCCCTCCATTTCGCCACTAGGGGTAGGGTTTGGGAGTTATGAAAGAAAATGGGCTAGGGTTGAATTATAAGAGTGTGGTTGGTACAGAAGGTCCCAACCCTACGGTTTGGAATCATGAATGGGAAAATGAAAAAGCTGATTTTTTCCGAAGTGTAACCCTAGGAGGCCAAAATCCTTTTCACAGAAAGTGTATATGAGTACGTTTCAGACCATTTGGAGTCGATTGGTACCCCCTTTTAGTGACACTTAAAATTTTTCCCTAACATTTTTTTTTTTTTTACTGTTTGAGTGGATAGATCTTTGAAAATGACTTACTGTTGCAGCCCTCCATTTCGCCACTAGGGGTAGGGTTTGGGAGTTATGAAAGAAAATGGGCTAGGGTTGAATTATAAGAGTGTGGTTGGTACAGAAGGTCCCAACCCTAGGGTTTGGAATCATGAATGGGAAAATGAAAAAGCTGATTTTTTCCGAAGTGTAACCCTAGGAGGCCAAAATCCTTTTCACAGAAAGTGTATATGAGTACGTTTCAGACCATTTGGAGTCGATTGGTACCCCCTTTTTAGTGACACTTAAAATTTTTCCCTAACATTTTTTTTTTTTTTACTGTTTGAGTGGATAGATCTTTGAAAATGACTTACTGTTGCAGCCCTCCATTTCACCACTAGGGGTAGGGTTTGGGAGTTATGAAAGAAAATGGGCTAAGGTTGAATTATAAGAGTGTGGTTGGTACAGAAGGTCCCAACCCTAGGGTTTGGAATCATGAATGGGAAAATGAAAAAGCTGATTTTTTCCGAAGTGTAACCCTAGGAGGCCAAAATCCTTTTCACAGAAAGTGTATATGAGTACGTTTCAGACCATTTGGAGTCGATTGGTACCCCCTTTTAGTGACACGTACATTTTTTCCCTAACATTTTTTTTTTTTTACTGTTTGAGTGGATAGATCTTTGAAAATGACACTGTTGCAGCCCTCCATTTCGCCACTAGGGGTAGGGTTTGGGAGTTATGAAAGAAAATGGGCTAGGGTTGAATTATAAGAGTGTGGTTGGTACAGAAGGTCCCAACCCTAGGGTTTGGAATCATGAATGGGAAAATGAAAAAGCTGATTTTTTCCGAAGTGTAACCCTAGGAGGCCAAAATCCTTTACACAGAAAGTGTATATGAGTACGTTTCAGACCATTTGGAGTCGATTGGTACCCCTTTTTAGTGACACTTAAAATTTTTCCCTAACATTTTTTTTTTTTACTGTTTGAGTGGATAGATCTTTGAAAATGACACTGTTGCAGCCCTCCATTTCGCCACTAGGGGTAGGGTTTGGGAGTTATGAAAGAAAATGGGCTAGGGTTGAATTATAAGAGTGTGGTTGGTACAGAAGGTCCCAACCCTACGGTTTGGAATCATGAATGGGAAAATGAAAAAGCTGATTTTTTCCGAAGTGTAACCCTAGGAGGCCAAAATCCTTTTCACAGAAAGTGTATATGAGTACGTTTCAGACCATTTGGAGTCGATTGGTACCCCCTTTTAGTGACACGTACATTTTTTCCCTAACATTTTTTTTTTTTTACTGTTTGAGTGGATAGATCTTTGAAAATGACACTGTTGCAGCCCTCCATTTCGCCACTAGGGGTAGGGTTTGGGAGTTATGAAAGAAAATGGGCTAGGGTTG
This sequence comes from Sardina pilchardus, assembly GCF_963854185.1. Taxonomy (NCBI): domain Eukaryota; kingdom Metazoa; phylum Chordata; class Actinopteri; order Clupeiformes; family Clupeidae; genus Sardina; species Sardina pilchardus. The sequence goes on along the minus strand of NW_026910830.1, from coordinate 33,121 downwards.
AATTATAAGAGTGTGGTTGGTACAGAAGGTCCCAACCCTAGGGTTTGGAATCATGAATGGGAAAATGAAAAAGCTGATTTTTTCCGAAGTGTAACCCTAGGAGGCCAAAATCCTTTTCACAGAAAGTGTATATGAGTACGTTTCAGACCATTTGGAGTCGATTGGTACCCCCTTTTAGTGACACTTAAAATTTTTCCCTAACATTTTTTTTTTTTTACTGTTTGAGTGGATAGATCTTTGAAAATGACACTGTTGCAGCCCTCCATTTCGCCACTAGGGGTAGGGTTTGGGAGTTATGAAAGAAAATGGGCTAGGGTTGAATTATAAGAGTGTGGTTGGTACAGAAGGTCCCAACCCTAGGGTTTGGAATCATGAATGGGAAAATGAAAAAGCTGATTTTTTCCGAAGTGTAACCCTAGGAGGCCAAAATCCTTTTCACAGAAAGTGTATATGAGTACGTTTCAGACCATTTGGAGTCGATTGGTACCCCACTTTTAGTGACACTTAAAATTTTTCCCTAACATTTTTTTTTTTTTACTGTTTGAGTGGATAGATCTTTGAAAATGATTTACTGTTGCAGCCCTCCATTTCGCCACTAGGGGTAGGGTTTGGGAGTTATGAAAGAAAATGGGCTAAGGTTGAATTATAAGAGTGTGGTTGGTACAGAAGGTCCCAACCCTAGGGTTTGGAATCATGAATGGGAAAATGAAAAAGCTGATTTTTTCCGAAGTGTAACCCTAGGAGGCCAAAATCCTTTTCACAGAAAGTGTATATGAGTACGTTTCAGACCATTTGGAGTCGATTGGTACCCCCTTTTAGTGACACTTAAAATTTTTCCCTAACATTTTTTTTTTTTACTGTTTGAGTGGATAGATCTTTGAAAATGACACTGTTGCAGCCCTCCATTTCGCCACTAGGGGTAGGGTTTGGGAGTTATGAAAGAAAATGGGCTAGGGTTGAATTATAAGAGTGTGGTTGGTACAGAAGGTCCCAACCCTACGGTTTGGAATCATGAATGGGAAAATGAAAAAGCTGATTTTTTCCGAAGTGTAACCCTAGGAGGCCAAAATCCTTTTCACAGAAAGTGTATATGAGTACGTTTCAGACCATTTGGAGTCGATTGGTACCCCCTTTTAGTGACACTTAAAATTTTTCCCTAACATTTTTTTTTTTTTTACTGTTTGAGTGGATAGATCTTTGAAAATGACTTACTGTTGCAGCCCTCCATTTCGCCACTAGGGGTAGGGTTTGGGAGTTATGAAAGAAAATGGGCTAGGGTTGAATTATAAGAGTGTGGTTGGTACAGAAGGTCCCAACCCTAGGGTTTGGAATCATGAATGGGAAAATGAAAAAGCTGATTTTTTCCGAAGTGTAACCCTAGGAGGCCAAAATCCTTTTCACAGAAAGTGTATATGAGTACGTTTCAGACCATTTGGAGTCGATTGGTACCCCCTTTTTAGTGACACTTAAAATTTTTCCCTAACATTTTTTTTTTTTTTACTGTTTGAGTGGATAGATCTTTGAAAATGACTTACTGTTGCAGCCCTCCATTTCACCACTAGGGGTAGGGTTTGGGAGTTATGAAAGAAAATGGGCTAAGGTTGAATTATAAGAGTGTGGTTGGTACAGAAGGTCCCAACCCTAGGGTTTGGAATCATGAATGGGAAAATGAAAAAGCTGATTTTTTCCGAAGTGTAACCCTAGGAGGCCAAAATCCTTTTCACAGAAAGTGTATATGAGTACGTTTCAGACCATTTGGAGTCGATTGGTACCCCCTTTTAGTGACACGTACATTTTTTCCCTAACATTTTTTTTTTTTTACTGTTTGAGTGGATAGATCTTTGAAAATGACACTGTTGCAGCCCTCCATTTCGCCACTAGGGGTAGGGTTTGGGAGTTATGAAAGAAAATGGGCTAGGGTTGAATTATAAGAGTGTGGTTGGTACAGAAGGTCCCAACCCTAGGGTTTGGAATCATGAATGGGAAAATGAAAAAGCTGATTTTTTCCGAAGTGTAACCCTAGGAGGCCAAAATCCTTTACACAGAAAGTGTATATGAGTACGTTTCAGACCATTTGGAGTCGATTGGTACCCCTTTTTAGTGACACTTAAAATTTTTCCCTAACATTTTTTTTTTTTACTGTTTGAGTGGATAGATCTTTGAAAATGACACTGTTGCAGCCCTCCATTTCGCCACTAGGGGTAGGGTTTGGGAGTTATGAAAGAAAATGGGCTAGGGTTGAATTATAAGAGTGTGGTTGGTACAGAAGGTCCCAACCCTACGGTTTGGAATCATGAATGGGAAAATGAAAAAGCTGATTTTTTCCGAAGTGTAACCCTAGGAGGCCAAAATCCTTTTCACAGAAAGTGTATATGAGTACGTTTCAGACCATTTGGAGTCGATTGGTACCCCCTTTTAGTGACACGTACATTTTTTCCCTAACATTTTTTTTTTTTTACTGTTTGAGTGGATAGATCTTTGAAAATGACACTGTTGCAGCCCTCCATTTCGCCACTAGGGGTAGGGTTTGGGAGTTATGAAAGAAAATGGGCTAGGGTTGAATTATAAGAGTGTGGTAGGTACAGAAGGTCCCAACCCTAGGGTTTGGAATCATGAATGGGAAAATGAAAAAGCTGATTTTTTCCGAAGTGTAACCCTAGGAGGCCAAAATCCTTTTCACAGAAAGTGTATATGAGTACGTTTCAGACCATTTGGAGTCGATTGGTACCCCCTTTTAGTGACACTTAAAATTTTTCCCTAACATTTTTTTTTTTTTACTGTTTGAGTGGATAGATCTTTGAAAATGACACTGTTGCAGCCCTCCATTTCGCCACTAGGGGTAGGGTTTGGGAGTTATGAAAGAAAATGGGCTAGGGTTGAATTATAAGAGTGTGGTTGGTACAGAAGGTCCCAACCCTAGGGTTTGGAATCATGAATGGGAAAATGAAAAAGCTGATTTTTTCCGAAGTGTAACCCTAGGAGGCCAAAATCCTTTTCACAGAAAGTGTATATGAGTACGTTTCAGACCATTTGGAGTCGATTGGTACCCCCTTTTAGTGACACTTAAAATTTTTCCCTAACATTTTTTTTTTTTTACTGTTTGAGTGGATAGATCTTTGAAAATGACACTGTTGCAGCCCTCCATTTCGCCACTAGGGGTAGGGTTTGGGAGTTATGAAAGAAAATGGGCTAGGGTTGAATTATAAGAGTGTGGTTGGTACAGAAGGTCCCAACCCTAGGGTTTGGAATCATGAATGGGAAAATGAAAAAGCTGATTTTTTCCGAAGTGTAACCCTAGGAGGCCAAAATCCTTTTCACAGAAAGTGTATATGAGTACGTTTCAGACCATTTGGAGTCGATTGGTACCCCACTTTTAGTGACACTTAAAATTTTTCCCTAACATTTTTTTTTTTTTACTGTTTGAGTGGATAGATCTTTGAAAATGATTTACTGTTGCAGCCCTCCATTTCGCCACTAGGGGTAGGGTTTGGGAGTTATGAAAGAAAATGGGCTAAGGTTGAATTATAAGAGTGTGGTTGGTACAGAAGGTCCCAACCCTAGGGTTTGGAATCATGAATGGGAAAATGAAAAAGCTGATTTTTTCCGAAGTGTAACCCTAGGAGGCCAAAATCCTTTTCACAGAAAGTGTATATGAGTACGTTTCAGACCATTTGGAGTCGATTGGTACCCCCTTTTAGTGACACTTAAAATTTTTCCCTAACATTTTTTTTTTTTTACTGTTTGAGTGGATAGATCTTTGAAAATGACTTACTGTTGCAGCCCTCCATTTCGCCACTAGGGGTAGGGTTTGGGAGTTATGAAAGAAAATGGGCTAAGGTTGAATTATAAGAGTGTGGTTGGTACAGAAGGTCCCAACCCTAGGGTTTGGAATCATGAATGGGAAAATGAAAAAGCTGATTTTTTCCGAAGTGTAACCCTAGGAGGCCAAAATCCTTTTCACAGAAAGTGTATATGAGTACGTTTCAGACCATTTGGAGTCGATTGGTACCCCCTTTTAGTGACACTTAAAATTTTTCCCTAACATTTTTTTTTTTTTACTGTTTGAGTGGATAGATCTTTGAAAATGACTTACTGTTGCAGCCCTCCATTTCGCCACTAGAGGTAGGGTTTGGGAGTTATGAAAGAAAATGGGCTAGGGTTGAATTATAAGAGTGTGGTTGGTACAGAAGGTCCCAACCCTAGGGTTTGGAATCATGAATGGGAAAATGAAAAAGCTGATTTTTTCCGAAGTGTAACCCTAGGAGGCCAAAATCCTTTTCACAGAAAGTGTATATGAGTACGTTTCAGACCATTTGGAGTCGATTGGTACCCCCTTTTAGTGACACTTAAAATTTTTCCCTAACATTTTTTTTTTTTACTGTTTGAGTGGATAGATCTTTGAAAATGACACTGTTGCAGCCCTCCATTTCGCCACTAGGGGTAGGGTTTGGGAGTTATGAAAGAAAATGGGCTAGGGTTGAATTATAAGAGTGTGGTTGGTACAGAAGGTCCCAACCCTACGGTTTGGAATCATGAATGGGAAAATGAAAAAGCTGATTTTTTCCGAAGTGTAACCCTAGGAGGCCAAAATCCTTTTCACAGAAAGTGTATATGAGTACGTTTCAGACCATTTGGAGTCGATTGGTACCCCCTTTTAGTGACACTTAAAATTTTTCCCTAACATTTTTTTTTTTTTTACTGTTTGAGTGGATAGATCTTTGAAAATGACTTACTGTTGCAGCCCTCCATTTCGCCACTAGGGGTAGGGTTTGGGAGTTATGAAAGAAAATGGGCTAGGGTTGAATTATAAGAGTATGGTTGGTACAGAAGGTCCCAACCCTAGGGTTTGGAATCATGAATGGGAAAATGAAAAAGCTGATTTTTTCCGAAGTGTAACCCTAGGAGGCCAAAATCCTTTTCACAGAAAGTGTATATGAGTACGTTTCAGACCATTTGGAGTCGATTGGTACCCCCTTTTTAGTGACACTTAAAATTTTTCCCTAACATTTTTTTTTTTTTTACTGTTTGAGTGGATAGATCTTTGAAAATGACTTACTGTTGCAGCCCTCCATTTCACCACTAGGGGTAGGGTTTGGGAGTTATGAAAGAAAATGGGCTAAGGTTGAATTATAAGAGTGTGGTTGGTACAGAAGGTCCCAACCCTAGGGTTTGGAATCATGAATGGGAAAATGAAAAAGCTGATTTTTTCCGAAGTGTAACCCTAGGAGGCCAAAATCCTTTTCACAGAAAGTGTATATGAGTACGTTTCAGACCATTTGGAGTCGATTGGTACCCCCTTTTAGTGACACGTACATTTTTTCCCTAACATTTTTTTTTTTTTACTGTTTGAGTGGATAGATCTTTGAAAATGACACTGTTGCAGCCCTCCATTTCGCCACTAGGGGTAGGGTTTGGGAGTTATGAAAGAAAATGGGCTAGGGTTGAATTATAAGAGTGTGGTTGGTACAGAAGGTCCCAACCCTAGGGTTTGGAATCATGAATGGGAAAATGAAAAAGCTGATTTTTTCCGAAGTGTAACCCTAGGAGGCCAAAATCCTTTACACAGAAAGTGTATATGAGTACGTTTCAGACCATTTGGAGTCGATTGGTACCCCTTTTTAGTGACACTTAAAATTTTTCCCTAACATTTTTTTTTTTTACTGTTTGAGTGGATAGATCTTTGAAAATGACACTGTTGCAGCCCTCCATTTCGCCACTAGGGGTAGGGTTTGGGAGTTATGAAAGAAAATGGGCTAGGGTTGAATTATAAGAGTGTGGTAGGTACAGAAGGTCCCAACCCTAGGGTTTGGAATCATGAATGGGAAAATGAAAAAGCTGATTTTTTCCGAAGTGTAACCCTAGGAGGCCAAAATCCTTTTCACAGAAAGTGTATATGAGTACGTTTCAGACCATTTGGAGTCGATTGGTACCCCCTTTTAGTGACACTTAAAATTTTTCCCTAACATTTTTTTTTTTTTACTGTTTGAGTGGATAGATCTTTGAAAATGACACTGTTGCAGCCCTCCATTTCGCCACTAGGGGTAGGGTTTGGGAGTTATGAAAGAAAATGGGCTAGGGTTGAATTATAAGAGTGTGGTTGGTACAGAAGGTCCCAACCCTAGGGTTTGGAATCATGAATGGGAAAATGAAAAAGCTGATTTTTTCCGAAGTGTAACCCTAGGAGGCCAAAATCCTTTTCACAGAAAGTGTATATGAGTACGTTTCAGACCATTTGGAGTCGATTGGTACCCCCTTTTAGTGACACTTAAAATTTTTCCCTAACATTTTTTTTTTTTTACTGTTTGAGTGGATAGATCTTTGAAAATGACACTGTTGCAGCCCTCCATTTCGCCACTAGGGGTAGGGTTTGGGAGTTATGAAAGAAAATGGGCTAGGGTTGAATTATAAGAGTGTGGTTGGTACAGAAGGTCCCAACCCTAGGGTTTGGAATCATGAATGGGAAAATGAAAAAGCTGATTTTTTCCGAAGTGTAACCCTAGGAGGCCAAAATCCTTTTCACAGAAAGTGTATATGAGTACGTTTCAGACCATTTGGAGTCGATTGGTACCCCACTTTTAGTGACACTTAAAATTTTTCCCTAACATTTTTTTTTTTTTACTGTTTGAGTGGATAGATCTTTGAAAATGATTTACTGTTGCAGCCCTCCATTTCGCCACTAGGGGTAGGGTTTGGGAGTTATGAAAGAAAATGGGCTAAGGTTGAATTATAAGAGTGTGGTTGGTACAGAAGGTCCCAACCCTAGGGTTTGGAATCATGAATGGGAAAATGAAAAAGCTGATTTTTTCCGAAGTGTAACCCTAGGAGGCCAAAATCCTTTTCACAGAAAGTGTATATGAGTACGTTTCAGACCATTTGGAGTCGATTGGTACCCCCTTTTAGTGACACTTAAAATTTTTCCCTAACATTTTTTTTTTTTTACTGTTTGAGTGGATAGATCTTTGAAAATGACTTACTGTTGCAGCCCTCCATTTCGCCACTAGGGGTAGGGTTTGGGAGTTATGAAAGAAAATGGGCTAAGGTTGAATTATAAGAGTGTGGTTGGTACAGAAGGTCCCAACCCTAGGGTTTGGAATCATGAATGGGAAAATGAAAAAGCTGATTTTTTCCGAAGTGTAACCCTAGGAGGCCAAAATCCTTTTCACAGAAAGTGTATATGAGTACGTTTCAGACCATTTGGAGTCGATTGGTACCCCCTTTTAGTGACACTTAAAATTTTTCCCTAACATTTTTTTTTTTTTACTGTTTGAGTGGATAGATCTTTGAAAATGACTTACTGTTGCAGCCCTCCATTTCGCCACTAGAGGTAGGGTTTGGGAGTTATGAAAGAAAATGGGCTAGGGTTGAATTATAAGAGTGTGGTTGGTACAGAAGGTCCCAACCCTAGGGTTTGGAATCATGAATGGGAAAATGAAAAAGCTGATTTTTTCCGAAGTGTAACCCTAGGAGGCCAAAATCCTTTTCACAGAAAGTGTATATGAGTACGTTTCAGACCATTTGGAGTCGATTGGTACCCCCCTTTTAGTGACACTTAAATTTTTTCCCTAACATTTTTTTTTTTTTACTGTTTGAGTGGATAGATCTTTGAAAATGACTTACTGTTGCAGCCCTCCATTTCGCCACTAGGGGTAGGGTTTGGGAGTTATGAAAGAAAATGGGCTAGGGTTGAATTATAAGAGTGTGGTTGGTACAGAAGGTCCCAACCCTAGGGTTTGGAATCATGAATGGGAAAATGAAAAAGCTGATTTTTTCCGAAGTGTAACCCTAGGAGGCCAAAATCCTTTTCACAGAAAGTGTATATGAGTACGTTTCAGACCATTTGGAGTCGATTGGTACCCCCTTTTAGTGACACTTAAAATTTTTCCCTAACATTTTTTTTTTTTTACTGTTTGAGTGGATAGATCTTTGAAAATGACTTACTGTTGCAGCCCTCCATTTCGCCACTAGGGGTAGGGTTTGGGAGTTATGAAAGAAAATGGGCTAAGGTTGAATTATAAGAGTGTGGTTGGTACAGAAGGTCCCAACCCTAGGGTTTGGAATCATGAATGGGAAAATGAAAAAGCTGATTTTTTCCGAAGTGTAACCCTAGGAGGCCAAAATCCTTTTCACAGAAAGTGTATATGAGTACGTTTCAGACCATTTGGAGTCGATTGGTACCCCCTTTTAGTGACACTTAAAATTTTTCCCTAACATTTTTTTTTTTTTACTGTTTGAGTGGATAGATCTTTGAAAATGACTTACTGTTGCAGCCCTCCATTTCGCCACTAGGGGTAGGGTTTGGGAGTTATGAAAGAAAATGGGCTAGGGTTGAATTATAAGAGTGTGGTTGGTACAGAAGGTCCCAACCCTAGGGTTTGGAATCATGAATGGGAAAATGAAAAAGCTGATTTTTTCCGAAGTGTAACCCTAGGAGGCCAAAATCCTTTTCACAGAAAGTGTATATGAGTACGTTTCAGACCATTTGGAGTCGATTGGTACCCCCTTTTAGTGACACGTACATTTTTTCCCTAACATTTTTTTTTTTTTACTGTTTGAGTGGATAGATCTTTGAAAATGACACTGTTGCAGCCCTCCATTTCGCCACTAGGGGTAGGGTTTGGGAGTTATGAAAGAAAATGGGCTAGGGTTGAATTATAAGAGTGTGGTAGGTACAGAAGGTCCCAACCCTAGGGTTTGGAATCATGAATGGGAAAATGAAAAAGCTGATTTTTTCCGAAGTGTAACCCTAGGAGGCCAAAATCCTTTTCACAGAAAGTGTATATGAGTACGTTTCAGACCATTTGGAGTCGATTGGTACCCCCTTTTAGTGACACTTAAAATTTTTCCCTAACATTTTTTTTTTTTTACTGTTTGAGTGGATAGATCTTTGAAAATGACTTACTGTTGCAGCCCTCCATTTCGCCACTAGGGGTAGGGTTTGGGAGTTATGAAAGAAAATGGGCTAGGGTTGAATTATAAGAGTGTGGTTGGTACAGAAGGTCCCAACCCTAGGGTTTGGAATCATGAATGGGAAAATGAAAAAGCTGATTTTTTCCGAAGTGTAACCCTAGGAGGCCAAAATCCTTTTCACAGAAAGTGTATATGAGTACGTTTCAGACCATTTGGAGTCGATTGGTACCCCCTTTTAGTGACACGTACATTTTTTCCCTAACATTTTTTTTTTTTTACTGTTTGAGTGGATAGATCTTTGAAAATGACACTGTTGCAGCCCTCCATTTCGCCACTAGGGGTAGGGTTTGGGAGTTATGAAAGAAAATGGGCTAGGGTTGAATTATAAGAGTGTGGTTGGTACAGAAGGTCCCAACCCTAGGGTTTGGAATCATGAATGGGAAAATGAAAAAGCTGATTTTTTCCGAAGTGTAACCCTAGGAGGCCAAAATCCTTTACACAGAAAGTGTATATGAGTACGTTTCAGACCATTTGGAGTCGATTGGTACCCCTTTTTAGTGACACTTAAAATTTTTCCCTAACATTTTTTTTTTTTACTGTTTGAGTGGATAGATCTTTGAAAATGACACTGTTGCAGCCCTCCATTTCGCCACTAGGGGTAGGGTTTGGGAGTTATGAAAGAAAATGGGCTAGGGTTGAATTATAAGAGTGTGGTTGGTACAGAAGGTCCCAACCCTACGGTTTGGAATCATGAATGGGAAAATGAAAAAGCTGATTTTTTCCGAAGTGTAACCCTAGGAGGCCAAAATCCTTTTCACAGAAAGTGTATATGAGTACGTTTCAGACCATTTGGAGTCGATTGGTACCCCCTTTTAGTGACACGTACATTTTTTCCCTAACATTTTTTTTTTTTTACTGTTTGAGTGGATAGATCTTTGAAAATGACACTGTTGCAGCCCTCCATTTCGCCACTAGGGGTAGGGTTTGGGAGTTATGAAAGAAAATGGGCTAGGGTTGAATTATAAGAGTGTGGTTGGTACAGAAGGTCCCAACCCTAGGGTTTGGAATCATGAATGGGAAAATGAAAAAGCTGATTTTTTCCGAAGTGTAACCCTAGGAGGCCAAAATCCTTTTCACAGAAAGTGTATATGAGTACGTTTCAGACCATTTGGAGTCGATTGGTACCCCCTTTTAGTGACACTTAAAATTTTTCCCTAACATTTTTTTTTTTTTACTGTTTGAGTGGATAGATCTTTGAAAATGACACTGTTGCAGCCCTCCATTTCGCCACTAGGGGTAGGGTTTGGGAGTTATGAAAGAAAATGGGCTAGGGTTGAATTATAAGAGTGTGGTTGGTACAGAAGGTCCCAACCCTAGGGTTTGGAATCATGAATGGGAAAATGAAAAAGCTGATTTTTTCCGAAGTGTAACCCTAGGAGGCCAAAATCCTTTTCACAGAAAGTGTATATGAGTACGTTTCAGACCATTTGGAGTCGATTGGTACCCCACTTTTAGTGACACTTAAAATTTTTCCCTAACATTTTTTTTTTTTTACTGTTTGAGTGGATAGATCTTTGAAAATGATTTACTGTTGCAGCCCTCCATTTCGCCACTAGGGGTAGGGTTTGGGAGTTATGAAAGAAAATGGGCTAAGGTTGAATTATAAGAGTGTGGTTGGTACAGAAGGTCCCAACCCTAGGGTTTGGAATCATGAATGGGAAAATGAAAAAGCTGATTTTTTCCGAAGTGTAACCCTAGGAGGCCAAAATCCTTTTCACAGAAAGTGTATATGAGTACGTTTCAGACCATTTGGAGTCGATTGGTACCCCCTTTTAGTGACACTTAAAATTTTTCCCTAACATTTTTTTTTTTTACTGTTTGAGTGGATAGATCTTTGAAAATGACACTGTTGCAGCCCTCCATTTCGCCACTAGGGGTAGGGTTTGGGAGTTATGAAAGAAAATGGGCTAGGGTTGAATTATAAGAGTGTGGTTGGTACAGAAGGTCCCAACCCTACGGTTTGGAATCATGAATGGGAAAATGAAAAAGCTGATTTTTTCCGAAGTGTAACCCTAGGAGGCCAAAATCCTTTTCACAGAAAGTGTATATGAGTACGTTTCAGACCATTTGGAGTCGATTGGTACCCCCTTTTAGTGACACTTAAAATTTTTCCCTAACATTTTTTTTTTTTTTACTGTTTGAGTGGATAGATCTTTGAAAATGACTTACTGTTGCAGCCCTCCATTTCGCCACTAGGGGTAGGGTTTGGGAGTTATGAAAGAAAATGGGCTAGGGTTGAATTATAAGAGTGTGGTTGGTACAGAAGGTCCCAACCCTAGGGTTTGGAATCATGAATGGGAAAATGAAAAAGCTGATTTTTTCCGAAGTGTAACCCTAGGAGGCCAAAATCCTTTTCACAGAAAGTGTATATGAGTACGTTTCAGACCATTTGGAGTCGATTGGTACCCCCTTTTTAGTGACACTTAAAATTTTTCCCTAACATTTTTTTTTTTTTTACTGTTTGAGTGGATAGATCTTTGAAAATGACTTACTGTTGCAGCCCTCCATTTCACCACTAGGGGTAGGGTTTGGGAGTTATGAAAGAAAATGGGCTAAGGTTGAATTATAAGAGTGTGGTTGGTACAGAAGGTCCCAACCCTAGGGTTTGGAATCATGAATGGGAAAATGAAAAAGCTGATTTTTTCCGAAGTGTAACCCTAGGAGGCCAAAATCCTTTTCACAGAAAGTGTATATGAGTACGTTTCAGACCATTTGGAGTCGATTGGTACCCCCTTTTAGTGACACGTACATTTTTTCCCTAACATTTTTTTTTTTTTACTGTTTGAGTGGATAGATCTTTGAAAATGACACTGTTGCAGCCCTCCATTTCGCCACTAGGGGTAGGGTTTGGGAGTTATGAAAGAAAATGGGCTAGGGTTGAATTATAAGAGTGTGGTTGGTACAGAAGGTCCCAACCCTAGGGTTTGGAATCATGAATGGGAAAATGAAAAAGCTGATTTTTTCCGAAGTGTAACCCTAGGAGGCCAAAATCCTTTACACAGAAAGTGTATATGAGTACGTTTCAGACCATTTGGAGTCGATTGGTACCCCTTTTTAGTGACACTTAAAATTTTTCCCTAACATTTTTTTTTTTTACTGTTTGAGTGGATAGATCTTTGAAAATGACACTGTTGCAGCCCTCCATTTCGCCACTAGGGGTAGGGTTTGGGAGTTATGAAAGAAAATGGGCTAGGGTTGAATTATAAGAGTGTGGTTGGTACAGAAGGTCCCAACCCTACGGTTTGGAATCATGAATGGGAAAATGAAAAAGCTGATTTTTTCCGAAGTGTAACCCTAGGAGGCCAAAATCCTTTTCACAGAAAGTGTATATGAGTACGTTTCAGACCATTTGGAGTCGATTGGTACCCCCTTTTAGTGACACGTACATTTTTTCCCTAACATTTTTTTTTTTTTACTGTTTGAGTGGATAGATCTTTGAAAATGACACTGTTGCAGCCCTCCATTTCGCCACTAGGGGTAGGGTTTGGGAGTTATGAAAGAAAATGGGCTAGGGTTGAATTATAAGAGTGTGGTAGGTACAGAAGGTCCCAACCCTAGGGTTTGGAATCATGAATGGGAAAATGAAAAAGCTGATTTTTTCCGAAGTGTAACCCTAGGAGGCCAAAATCCTTTTCACAGAAAGTGTATATGAGTACGTTTCAGACCATTTGGAGTCGATTGGTACCCCCTTTTAGTGACACTTAAAATTTTTCCCTAACATTTTTTTTTTTTTACTGTTTGAGTGGATAGATCTTTGAAAATGACACTGTTGCAGCCCTCCATTTCGCCACTAGGGGTAGGGTTTGGGAGTTATGAAAGAAAATGGGCTAGGGTTGAATTATAAGAGTGTGGTTGGTACAGAAGGTCCCAACCCTAGGGTTTGGAATCATGAATGGGAAAATGAAAAAGCTGATTTTTTCCGAAGTGTAACCCTAGGAGGCCAAAATCCTTTTCACAGAAAGTGTATATGAGTACGTTTCAGACCATTTGGAGTCGATTGGTACCCCCTTTTAGTGACACTTAAAATTTTTCCCTAACATTTTTTTTTTTTTACTGTTTGAGTGGATAGATCTTTGAAAATGACACTGTTGCAGCCCTCCATTTCGCCACTAGGGGTAGGGTTTGGGAGTTATGAAAGAAAATGGGCTAGGGTTGAATTATAAGAGTGTGGTTGGTACAGAAGGTCCCAACCCTAGGGTTTGGAATCATGAATGGGAAAATGAAAAAGCTGATTTTTTCCGAAGTGTAACCCTAGGAGGCCAAAATCCTTTTCACAGAAAGTGTATATGAGTACGTTTCAGACCATTTGGAGTCGATTGGTACCCCACTTTTAGTGACACTTAAAATTTTTCCCTAACATTTTTTTTTTTTTACTGTTTGAGTGGATAGATCTTTGAAAATGATTTACTGTTGCAGCCCTCCATTTCGCCACTAGGGGTAGGGTTTGGGAGTTATGAAAGAAAATGGGCTAAGGTTGAATTATAAGAGTGTGGTTGGTACAGAAGGTCCCAACCCTAGGGTTTGGAATCATGAATGGGAAAATGAAAAAGCTGATTTTTTCCGAAGTGTAACCCTAGGAGGCCAAAATCCTTTTCACAGAAAGTGTATATGAGTACGTTTCAGACCATTTGGAGTCGATTGGTACCCCCTTTTAGTGACACTTAAAATTTTTCCCTAACATTTTTTTTTTTTTACTGTTTGAGTGGATAGATCTTTGAAAATGACTTACTGTTGCAGCCCTCCATTTCGCCACTAGGGGTAGGGTTTGGGAGTTATGAAAGAAAATGGGCTAAGGTTGAATTATAAGAGTGTGGTTGGTACAGAAGGTCCCAACCCTAGGGTTTGGAATCATGAATGGGAAAATGAAAAAGCTGATTTTTTCCGAAGTGTAACCCTAGGAGGCCAAAATCCTTTTCACAGAAAGTGTATATGAGTACGTTTCAGACCATTTGGAGTCGATTGGTACCCCCTTTTAGTGACACTTAAAATTTTTCCCTAACATTTTTTTTTTTTTACTGTTTGAGTGGATAGATCTTTGAAAATGACTTACTGTTGCAGCCCTCCATTTCGCCACTAGAGGTAGGGTTTGGGAGTTATGAAAGAAAATGGGCTAGGGTTGAATTATAAGAGTGTGGTTGGTACAGAAGGTCCCAACCCTAGGGTTTGGAATCATGAATGGGAAAATGAAAAAGCTGATTTTTTCCGAAGTGTAACCCTAGGAGGCCAAAATCCTTTTCACAGAAAGTGTATATGAGTACGTTTCAGACCATTTGGAGTCGATTGGTACCCCCTTTTAGTGACACTTAAAATTTTTCCCTAACATTTTTTTTTTTTACTGTTTGAGTGGATAGATCTTTGAAAATGACACTGTTGCAGCCCTCCATTTCGCCACTAGGGGTAGGGTTTGGGAGTTATGAAAGAAAATGGGCTAGGGTTGAATTATAAGAGTGTGGTTGGTACAGAAGGTCCCAACCCTACGGTTTGGAATCATGAATGGGAAAATGAAAAAGCTGATTTTTTCCGAAGTGTAACCCTAGGAGGCCAAAATCCTTTTCACAGAAAGTGTATATGAGTACGTTTCAGACCATTTGGAGTCGATTGGTACCCCCTTTTAGTGACACTTAAAATTTTTCCCTAACATTTTTTTTTTTTTTACTGTTTGAGTGGATAGATCTTTGAAAATGACTTACTGTTGCAGCCCTCCATTTCGCCACTAGGGGTAGGGTTTGGGAGTTATGAAAGAAAATGGGCTAGGGTTGAATTATAAGAGTGTGGTTGGTACAGAAGGTCCCAACCCTAGGGTTTGGAATCATGAATGGGAAAATGAAAAAGCTGATTTTTTCCGAAGTGTAACCCTAGGAGGCCAAAATCCTTTTCACAGAAAGTGTATATGAGTACGTTTCAGACCATTTGGAGTCGATTGGTACCCCCTTTTAGTGACACTTAAAATTTTTCCCTAACATTTTTTTTTTTTTACTGTTTGAGTGGATAGATCTTTGAAAATGACACTGTTGCAGCCCTCCATTTCGCCACTAGGGGTAGGGTTTGGGAGTTATGAAAGAAAATGGGCTAGGGTTGAATTATAAGAGTGTGGTTGGTACAGAAGGTCCCAACCCTAGGGTTTGGAATCATGAATGGGAAAATGAAAAAGCTGATTTTTTCCGAAGTGTAACCCTAGGAGGCCAAAATCCTTTTCACAGAAAGTGTATATGAGTACGTTTCAGACCATTTGGAGTCGATTGGTACCCCACTTTTAGTGACACTTAAAATTTTTCCCTAACATTTTTTTTTTTTTACTGTTTGAGTGGATAGATCTTTGAAAATGATTTACTGTTGCAGCCCTCCATTTCGCCACTAGGGGTAGGGTTTGGGAGTTATGAAAGAAAATGGGCTAAGGTTGAATTATAAGAGTGTGGTTGGTACAGAAGGTCCCAACCCTAGGGTTTGGAATCATGAATGGGAAAATGAAAAAGCTGATTTTTTCCGAAGTGTAACCCTAGGAGGCCAAAATCCTTTTCACAGAAAGTGTATATGAGTACGTTTCAGACCATTTGGAGTCGATTGGTACCCCCTTTTAGTGACACTTAAAATTTTTCCCTAACATTTTTTTTTTTTTACTGTTTGAGTGGATAGATCTTTGAAAATGACTTACTGTTGCAGCCCTCCATTTCGCCACTAGGGGTAGGGTTTGGGAGTTATGAAAGAAAATGGGCTAAGGTTGAATTATAAGAGTGTGGTTGGTACAGAAGGTCCCAACCCTAGGGTTTGGAATCATGAATGGGAAAATGAAAAAGCTGATTTTTTCCGAAGTGTAACCCTAGGAGGCCAAAATCCTTTTCACAGAAAGTGTATATGAGTACGTTTCAGACCATTTGGAGTCGATTGGTACCCCCTTTTAGTGACACTTAAAATTTTTCCCTAACATTTTTTTTTTTTTACTGTTTGAGTGGATAGATCTTTGAAAATGACTTACTGTTGCAGCCCTCCATTTCGCCACTAGAGGTAGGGTTTGGGAGTTATGAAAGAAAATGGGCTAGGGTTGAATTATAAGAGTGTGGTTGGTACAGAAGGTCCCAACCCTAGGGTTTGGAATCATGAATGGGAAAATGAAAAAGCTGATTTTTTCCGAAGTGTAACCCTAGGAGGCCAAAATCCTTTTCACAGAAAGTGTATATGAGTACGTTTCAGACCATTTGGAGTCGATTGGTACCCCCCTTTTAGTGACACTTAAATTTTTTCCCTAACATTTTTTTTTTTTTACTGTTTGAGTGGATAGATCTTTGAAAATGACTTACTGTTGCAGCCCTCCATTTCGCCACTAGGGGTAGGGTTTGGGAGTTATGAAAGAAAATGGGCTAGGGTTGAATTATAAGAGTGTGGTTGGTACAGAAGGTCCCAACCCTAGGGTTTGGAATCATGAATGGGAAAATGAAAAAGCTGATTTTTTCCGAAGTGTAACCCTAGGAGGCCAAAATCCTTTTCACAGAAAGTGTATATGAGTACGTTTCAGACCATTTGGAGTCGATTGGTACCCCCTTTTAGTGACACGTACATTTTTTCCCTAACATTTTTTTTTTTTTACTGTTTGAGTGGATAGATCTTTGAAAATGACACTGTTGCAGCCCTCCATTTCGCCACTAGGGGTAGGGTTTGGGAGTTATGAAAGAAAATGGGCTAGGGTTGAATTATAAGAGTGTGGTTGGTACAGAAGGTCCCAACCCTAGGGTTTGGAATCATGAATGGGAAAATGAAAAAGCTGATTTTTTCCGAAGTGTAACCCTAGGAGGCCAAAATCCTTTACACAGAAAGTGTATATGAGTACGTTTCAGACCATTTGGAGTCGATTGGTACCCCTTTTTAGTGACACTTAAAATTTTTCCCTAACATTTTTTTTTTTTACTGTTTGAGTGGATAGATCTTTGAAAATGACACTGTTGCAGCCCTCCATTTCGCCACTAGGGGTAGGGTTTGGGAGTTATGAAAGAAAATGGGCTAGGGTTGAATTATAAGAGTGTGGTTGGTACAGAAGGTCCCAACCCTACGGTTTGGAATCATGAATGGGAAAATGAAAAAGCTGATTTTTTCCGAAGTGTAACCCTAGGAGGCCAAAATCCTTTTCACAGAAAGTGTATATGAGTACGTTTCAGACCATTTGGAGTCGATTGGTACCCCCTTTTAGTGACACGTACATTTTTTCCCTAACATTTTTTTTTTTTTACTGTTTGAGTGGATAGATCTTTGAAAATGACACTGTTGCAGCCCTCCATTTCGCCACTAGGGGTAGGGTTTGGGAGTTATGAAAGAAAATGGGCTAGGGTTGAATTATAAGAGTGTGGTAGGTACAGAAGGTCCCAACCCTAGGGTTTGGAATCATGAATGGGAAAATGAAAAAGCTGATTTTTTCCGAAGTGTAACCCTAGGAGGCCAAAATCCTTTTCACAGAAAGTGTATATGAGTACGTTTCAGACCATTTGGAGTCGATTGGTACCCCCTTTTAGTGACACTTAAAATTTTTCCCTAACATTTTTTTTTTTTTACTGTTTGAGTGGATAGATCTTTGAAAATGACACTGTTGCAGCCCTCCATTTCGCCACTAGGGGTAGGGTTTGGGAGTTATGAAAGAAAATGGGCTAGGGTTGAATTATAAGAGTGTGGTTGGTACAGAAGGTCCCAACCCTAGGGTTTGGAATCATGAATGGGAAAATGAAAAAGCTGATTTTTTCCGAAGTGTAACCCTAGGAGGCCAAAATCCTTTTCACAGAAAGTGTATATGAGTACGTTTCAGACCATTTGGAGTCGATTGGTACCCCCTTTTAGTGACACTTAAAATTTTTCCCTAACATTTTTTTTTTTTTACTGTTTGAGTGGATAGATCTTTGAAAATGACACTGTTGCAGCCCTCCATTTCGCCACTAGGGGTAGGGTTTGGGAGTTATGAAAGAAAATGGGCTAGGGTTGAATTATAAGAGTGTGGTTGGTACAGAAGGTCCCAACCCTAGGGTTTGGAATCATGAATGGGAAAATGAAAAAGCTGATTTTTTCCGAAGTGTAACCCTAGGAGGCCAAAATCCTTTTCACAGAAAGTGTATATGAGTACGTTTCAGACCATTTGGAGTCGATTGGTACCCCACTTTTAGTGACACTTAAAATTTTTCCCTAACATTTTTTTTTTTTTACTGTTTGAGTGGATAGATCTTTGAAAATGATTTACTGTTGCAGCCCTCCATTTCGCCACTAGGGGTAGGGTTTGGGAGTTATGAAAGAAAATGGGCTAAGGTTGAATTATAAGAGTGTGGTTGGTACAGAAGGTCCCAACCCTAGGGTTTGGAATCATGAATGGGAAAATGAAAAAGCTGATTTTTTCCGAAGTGTAACCCTAGGAGGCCAAAATCCTTTTCACAGAAAGTGTATATGAGTACGTTTCAGACCATTTGGAGTCGATTGGTACCCCCTTTTAGTGACACTTAAAATTTTTCCCTAACATTTTTTTTTTTTTACTGTTTGAGTGGATAGATCTTTGAAAATGACTTACTGTTGCAGCCCTCCATTTCGCCACTAGGGGTAGGGTTTGGGAGTTATGAAAGAAAATGGGCTAAGGTTGAATTATAAGAGTGTGGTTGGTACAGAAGGTCCCAACCCTAGGGTTTGGAATCATGAATGGGAAAATGAAAAAGCTGATTTTTTCCGAAGTGTAACCCTAGGAGGCCAAAATCCTTTTCACAGAAAGTGTATATGAGTACGTTTCAGACCATTTGGAGTCGATTGGTACCCCCTTTTAGTGACACTTAAAATTTTTCCCTAACATTTTTTTTTTTTTACTGTTTGAGTGGATAGATCTTTGAAAATGACTTACTGTTGCAGCCCTCCATTTCGCCACTAGAGGTAGGGTTTGGGAGTTATGAAAGAAAATGGGCTAGGGTTGAATTATAAGAGTGTGGTTGGTACAGAAGGTCCCAACCCTAGGGTTTGGAATCATGAATGGGAAAATGAAAAAGCTGATTTTTTCCGAAGTGTAACCCTAGGAGGCCAAAATCCTTTTCACAGAAAGTGTATATGAGTACGTTTCAGACCATTTGGAGTCGATTGGTACCCCCTTTTAGTGACACTTAAAATTTTTCCCTAACATTTTTTTTTTTTACTGTTTGAGTGGATAGATCTTTGAAAATGACACTGTTGCAGCCCTCCATTTCGCCACTAGGGGTAGGGTTTGGGAGTTATGAAAGAAAATGGGCTAGGGTTGAATTATAAGAGTGTGGTTGGTACAGAAGGTCCCAACCCTACGGTTTGGAATCATGAATGGGAAAATGAAAAAGCTGATTTTTTCCGAAGTGTAACCCTAGGAGGCCAAAATCCTTTTCACAGAAAGTGTATATGAGTACGTTTCAGACCATTTGGAGTCGATTGGTACCCCCTTTTAGTGACACTTAAAATTTTTCCCTAACATTTTTTTTTTTTTTACTGTTTGAGTGGATAGATCTTTGAAAATGACTTACTGTTGCAGCCCTCCATTTCGCCACTAGGGGTAGGGTTTGGGAGTTATGAAAGAAAATGGGCTAGGGTTGAATTATAAGAGTGTGGTTGGTACAGAAGGTCCCAACCCTAGGGTTTGGAATCATGAATGGGAAAATGAAAAAGCTGATTTTTTCCGAAGTGTAACCCTAGGAGGCCAAAATCCTTTTCACAGAAAGTGTATATGAGTACGTTTCAGACCATTTGGAGTCGATTGGTACCCCCTTTTAGTGACACTTAAAATTTTTCCCTAACATTTTTTTTTTTTTACTGTTTGAGTGGATAGATCTTTGAAAATGACACTGTTGCAGCCCTCCATTTCGCCACTAGGGGTAGGGTTTGGGAGTTATGAAAGAAAATGGGCTAGGGTTGAATTATAAGAGTGTGGTTGGTACAGAAGGTCCCAACCCTAGGGTTTGGAATCATGAATGGGAAAATGAAAAAGCTGATTTTTTCCGAAGTGTAACCCTAGGAGGCCAAAATCCTTTTCACAGAAAGTGTATATGAGTACGTTTCAGACCATTTGGAGTCGATTGGTACCCCACTTTTAGTGACACTTAAAATTTTTCCCTAACATTTTTTTTTTTTTACTGTTTGAGTGGATAGATCTTTGAAAATGATTTACTGTTGCAGCCCTCCATTTCGCCACTAGGGGTAGGGTTTGGGAGTTATGAAAGAAAATGGGCTAAGGTTGAATTATAAGAGTGTGGTTGGTACAGAAGGTCCCAACCCTAGGGTTTGGAATCATGAATGGGAAAATGAAAAAGCTGATTTTTTCCGAAGTGTAACCCTAGGAGGCCAAAATCCTTTTCACAGAAAGTGTATATGAGTACGTTTCAGACCATTTGGAGTCGATTGGTACCCCCTTTTAGTGACACTTAAAATTTTTCCCTAACATTTTTTTTTTTTTACTGTTTGAGTGGATAGATCTTTGAAAATGACTTACTGTTGCAGCCCTCCATTTCGCCACTAGGGGTAGGGTTTGGGAGTTATGAAAGAAAATGGGCTAAGGTTGAATTATAAGAGTGTGGTTGGTACAGAAGGTCCCAACCCTAGGGTTTGGAATCATGAATGGGAAAATGAAAAAGCTGATTTTTTCCGAAGTGTAACCCTAGGAGGCCAAAATCCTTTTCACAGAAAGTGTATATGAGTACGTTTCAGACCATTTGGAGTCGATTGGTACCCCCTTTTAGTGACACTTAAAATTTTTCCCTAACATTTTTTTTTTTTTACTGTTTGAGTGGATAGATCTTTGAAAATGACTTACTGTTGCAGCCCTCCATTTCGCCACTAGAGGTAGGGTTTGGGAGTTATGAAAGAAAATGGGCTAGGGTTGAATTATAAGAGTGTGGTTGGTACAGAAGGTCCCAACCCTAGGGTTTGGAATCATGAATGGGAAAATGAAAAAGCTGATTTTTTCCGAAGTGTAACCCTAGGAGGCCAAAATCCTTTTCACAGAAAGTGTATATGAGTACGTTTCAGACCATTTGGAGTCGATTGGTACCCCCCTTTTAGTGACACTTAAATTTTTTCCCTAACATTTTTTTTTTTTTACTGTTTGAGTGGATAGATCTTTGAAAATGACTTACTGTTGCAGCCCTCCATTTCGCCACTAGGGGTAGGGTTTGGGAGTTATGAAAGAAAATGGGCTAGGGTTGAATTATAAGAGTGTGGTTGGTACAGAAGGTCCCAACCCTAGGGTTTGGAATCATGAATGGGAAAATGAAAAAGCTGATTTTTTCCGAAGTGTAACCCTAGGAGGCCAAAATCCTTTTCACAGAAAGTGTATATGAGTACGTTTCAGACCATTTGGAGTCGATTGGTACCCCCTTTTAGTGACACTTAAAATTTTTCCCTAACATTTTTTTTTTTTTACTGTTTGAGTGGATAGATCTTTGAAAATGACTTACTGTTGCAGCCCTCCATTTCGCCACTAGGGGTAGGGTTTGGGAGTTATGAAAGAAAATGGGCTAAGGTTGAATTATAAGAGTGTGGTTGGTACAGAAGGTCCCAACCCTAGGGTTTGGAATCATGAATGGGAAAATGAAAAAGCTGATTTTTTCCGAAGTGTAACCCTAGGAGGCCAAAATCCTTTTCACAGAAAGTGTATATGAGTACGTTTCAGACCATTTGGAGTCGATTGGTACCCCCTTTTAGTGACACTTAAAATTTTTCCCTAACATTTTTTTTTTTTTACTGTTTGAGTGGATAGATCTTTGAAAATGACTTACTGTTGCAGCCCTCCATTTCGCCACTAGGGGTAGGGTTTGGGAGTTATGAAAGAAAATGGGCTAGGGTTGAATTATAAGAGTGTGGTTGGTACAGAAGGTCCCAACCCTAGGGTTTGGAATCATGAATGGGAAAATGAAAAAGCTGATTTTTTCCGAAGTGTAACCCTAGGAGGCCAAAATCCTTTTCACAGAAAGTGTATATGAGTACGTTTCAGACCATTTGGAGTCGATTGGTACCCCCTTTTAGTGACACGTACATTTTTTCCCTAACATTTTTTTTTTTTTACTGTTTGAGTGGATAGATCTTTGAAAATGACACTGTTGCAGCCCTCCATTTCGCCACTAGGGGTAGGGTTTGGGAGTTATGAAAGAAAATGGGCTAGGGTTGAATTATAAGAGTGTGGTAGGTACAGAAGGTCCCAACCCTAGGGTTTGGAATCATGAATGGGAAAATGAAAAAGCTGATTTTTTCCGAAGTGTAACCCTAGGAGGCCAAAATCCTTTTCACAGAAAGTGTATATGAGTACGTTTCAGACCATTTGGAGTCGATTGGTACCCCCTTTTAGTGACACTTAAAATTTTTCCCTAACATTTTTTTTTTTTTACTGTTTGAGTGGATAGATCTTTGAAAATGACTTACTGTTGCAGCCCTCCATTTCGCCACTAGGGGTAGGGTTTGGGAGTTATGAAAGAAAATGGGCTAGGGTTGAATTATAAGAGTGTGGTTGGTACAGAAGGTCCCAACCCTAGGGTTTGGAATCATGAATGGGAAAATGAAAAAGCTGATTTTTTCCGAAGTGTAACCCTAGGAGGCCAAAATCCTTTTCACAGAAAGTGTATATGAGTACGTTTCAGACCATTTGGAGTCGATTGGTACCCCCTTTTAGTGACACGTACATTTTTTCCCTAACATTTTTTTTTTTTTACTGTTTGAGTGGATAGATCTTTGAAAATGACACTGTTGCAGCCCTCCATTTCGCCACTAGGGGTAGGGTTTGGGAGTTATGAAAGAAAATGGGCTAGGGTTGAATTATAAGAGTGTGGTTGGTACAGAAGGTCCCAACCCTAGGGTTTGGAATCATGAATGGGAAAATGAAAAAGCTGATTTTTTCCGAAGTGTAACCCTAGGAGGCCAAAATCCTTTACACAGAAAGTGTATATGAGTACGTTTCAGACCATTTGGAGTCGATTGGTACCCCTTTTTAGTGACACTTAAAATTTTTCCCTAACATTTTTTTTTTTTACTGTTTGAGTGGATAGATCTTTGAAAATGACACTGTTGCAGCCCTCCATTTCGCCACTAGGGGTAGGGTTTGGGAGTTATGAAAGAAAATGGGCTAGGGTTGAATTATAAGAGTGTGGTTGGTACAGAAGGTCCCAACCCTACGGTTTGGAATCATGAATGGGAAAATGAAAAAGCTGATTTTTTCCGAAGTGTAACCCTAGGAGGCCAAAATCCTTTTCACAGAAAGTGTATATGAGTACGTTTCAGACCATTTGGAGTCGATTGGTACCCCCTTTTAGTGACACGTACATTTTTTCCCTAACATTTTTTTTTTTTTACTGTTTGAGTGGATAGATCTTTGAAAATGACACTGTTGCAGCCCTCCATTTCGCCACTAGGGGTAGGGTTTGGGAGTTATGAAAGAAAATGGGCTAGGGTTGAATTATAAGAGTGTGGTTGGTACAGAAGGTCCCAACCCTAGGGTTTGGAATCATGAATGGGAAAATGAAAAAGCTGATTTTTTCCGAAGTGTAACCCTAGGAGGCCAAAATCCTTTTCACAGAAAGTGTATATGAGTACGTTTCAGACCATTTGGAGTCGATTGGTACCCCCTTTTAGTGACACTTAAAATTTTTCCCTAACATTTTTTTTTTTTTACTGTTTGAGTGGATAGATCTTTGAAAATGACACTGTTGCAGCCCTCCATTTCGCCACTAGGGGTAGGGTTTGGGAGTTATGAAAGAAAATGGGCTAGGGTTGAATTATAAGAGTGTGGTTGGTACAGAAGGTCCCAACCCTAGGGTTTGGAATCATGAATGGGAAAATGAAAAAGCTGATTTTTTCCGAAGTGTAACCCTAGGAGGCCAAAATCCTTTTCACAGAAAGTGTATATGAGTACGTTTCAGACCATTTGGAGTCGATTGGTACCCCACTTTTAGTGACACTTAAAATTTTTCCCTAACATTTTTTTTTTTTTACTGTTTGAGTGGATAGATCTTTGAAAATGATTTACTGTTGCAGCCCTCCATTTCGCCACTAGGGGTAGGGTTTGGGAGTTATGAAAGAAAATGGGCTAAGGTTGAATTATAAGAGTGTGGTTGGTACAGAAGGTCCCAACCCTAGGGTTTGGAATCATGAATGGGAAAATGAAAAAGCTGATTTTTTCCGAAGTGTAACCCTAGGAGGCCAAAATCCTTTTCACAGAAAGTGTATATGAGTACGTTTCAGACCATTTGGAGTCGATTGGTACCCCCTTTTAGTGACACTTAAAATTTTTCCCTAACATTTTTTTTTTTTACTGTTTGAGTGGATAGATCTTTGAAAATGACACTGTTGCAGCCCTCCATTTCGCCACTAGGGGTAGGGTTTGGGAGTTATGAAAGAAAATGGGCTAGGGTTGAATTATAAGAGTGTGGTTGGTACAGAAGGTCCCAACCCTACGGTTTGGAATCATGAATGGGAAAATGAAAAAGCTGATTTTTTCCGAAGTGTAACCCTAGGAGGCCAAAATCCTTTTCACAGAAAGTGTATATGAGTACGTTTCAGACCATTTGGAGTCGATTGGTACCCCCTTTTAGTGACACTTAAAATTTTTCCCTAACATTTTTTTTTTTTTTACTGTTTGAGTGGATAGATCTTTGAAAATGACTTACTGTTGCAGCCCTCCATTTCGCCACTAGGGGTAGGGTTTGGGAGTTATGAAAGAAAATGGGCTAGGGTTGAATTATAAGAGTGTGGTTGGTACAGAAGGTCCCAACCCTAGGGTTTGGAATCATGAATGGGAAAATGAAAAAGCTGATTTTTTCCGAAGTGTAACCCTAGGAGGCCAAAATCCTTTTCACAGAAAGTGTATATGAGTACGTTTCAGACCATTTGGAGTCGATTGGTACCCCCTTTTTAGTGACACTTAAAATTTTTCCCTAACATTTTTTTTTTTTTTACTGTTTGAGTGGATAGATCTTTGAAAATGACTTACTGTTGCAGCCCTCCATTTCACCACTAGGGGTAGGGTTTGGGAGTTATGAAAGAAAATGGGCTAAGGTTGAATTATAAGAGTGTGGTTGGTACAGAAGGTCCCAACCCTAGGGTTTGGAATCATGAATGGGAAAATGAAAAAGCTGATTTTTTCCGAAGTGTAACCCTAGGAGGCCAAAATCCTTTTCACAGAAAGTGTATATGAGTACGTTTCAGACCATTTGGAGTCGATTGGTACCCCCTTTTAGTGACACGTACATTTTTTCCCTAACATTTTTTTTTTTTTACTGTTTGAGTGGATAGATCTTTGAAAATGACACTGTTGCAGCCCTCCATTTCGCCACTAGGGGTAGGGTTTGGGAGTTATGAAAGAAAATGGGCTAGGGTTGAATTATAAGAGTGTGGTTGGTACAGAAGGTCCCAACCCTAGGGTTTGGAATCATGAATGGGAAAATGAAAAAGCTGATTTTTTCCGAAGTGTAACCCTAGGAGGCCAAAATCCTTTACACAGAAAGTGTATATGAGTACGTTTCAGACCATTTGGAGTCGATTGGTACCCCTTTTTAGTGACACTTAAAATTTTTCCCTAACATTTTTTTTTTTTACTGTTTGAGTGGATAGATCTTTGAAAATGACACTGTTGCAGCCCTCCATTTCGCCACTAGGGGTAGGGTTTGGGAGTTATGAAAGAAAATGGGCTAGGGTTGAATTATAAGAGTGTGGTTGGTACAGAAGGTCCCAACCCTACGGTTTGGAATCATGAATGGGAAAATGAAAAAGCTGATTTTTTCCGAAGTGTAACCCTAGGAGGCCAAAATCCTTTTCACAGAAAGTGTATATGAGTACGTTTCAGACCATTTGGAGTCGATTGGTACCCCCTTTTAGTGACACGTACATTTTTTCCCTAACATTTTTTTTTTTTTACTGTTTGAGTGGATAGATCTTTGAAAATGACACTGTTGCAGCCCTCCATTTCGCCACTAGGGGTAGGGTTTGGGAGTTATGAAAGAAAATGGGCTAGGGTTGAATTATAAGAGTGTGGTAGGTACAGAAGGTCCCAACCCTAGGGTTTGGAATCATGAATGGGAAAATGAAAAAGCTGATTTTTTCCGAAGTGTAACCCTAGGAGGCCAAAATCCTTTTCACAGAAAGTGTATATGAGTACGTTTCAGACCATTTGGAGTCGATTGGTACCCCCTTTTAGTGACACTTAAAATTTTTCCCTAACATTTTTTTTTTTTTACTGTTTGAGTGGATAGATCTTTGAAAATGACACTGTTGCAGCCCTCCATTTCGCCACTAGGGGTAGGGTTTGGGAGTTATGAAAGAAAATGGGCTAGGGTTGAATTATAAGAGTGTGGTTGGTACAGAAGGTCCCAACCCTAGGGTTTGGAATCATGAATGGGAAAATGAAAAAGCTGATTTTTTCCGAAGTGTAACCCTAGGAGGCCAAAATCCTTTTCACAGAAAGTGTATATGAGTACGTTTCAGACCATTTGGAGTCGATTGGTACCCCCTTTTAGTGACACGTACATTTTTTCCCTAACATTTTTTTTTTTTTACTGTTTGAGTGGATAGATCTTTGAAAATGACACTGTTGCAGCCCTCCATTTCGCCACTAGGGGTAGGGTTTGGGAGTTATGAAAGAAAATGGGCTAGGGTTGAATTATAAGAGTGTGGTTGGTACAGAAGGTCCCAACCCTAGGGTTTGGAATCATGAATGGGAAAATGAAAAAGCTGATTTTTTCCGAAGTGTAACCCTAGGAGGCCAAAATCCTTTACACAGAAAGTGTATATGAGTACGTTTCAGACCATTTGGAGTCGATTGGTACCCCTTTTTAGTGACACTTAAAATTTTTCCCTAACATTTTTTTTTTTTACTGTTTGAGTGGATAGATCTTTGAAAATGACACTGTTGCAGCCCTCCATTTCGCCACTAGGGGTAGGGTTTGGGAGTTATGAAAGAAAATGGGCTAGGGTTGAATTATAAGAGTGTGGTTGGTACAGAAGGTCCCAACCCTACGGTTTGGAATCATGAATGGGAAAATGAAAAAGCTGATTTTTTCCGAAGTGTAACCCTAGGAGGCCAAAATCCTTTTCACAGAAAGTGTATATGAGTACGTTTCAGACCATTTGGAGTCGATTGGTACCCCCTTTTAGTGACACGTACATTTTTTCCCTAACATTTTTTTTTTTTTACTGTTTGAGTGGATAGATCTTTGAAAATGACACTGTTGCAGCCCTCCATTTCGCCACTAGGGGTAGGGTTTGGGAGTTATGAAAGAAAATGGGCTAGGGTTGAATTATAAGAGTGTGGTAGGTACAGAAGGTCCCAACCCTAGGGTTTGGAATCATGAATGGGAAAATGAAAAAGCTGATTTTTTCCGAAGTGTAACCCTAGGAGGCCAAAATCCTTTTCACAGAAAGTGTATATGAGTACGTTTCAGACCATTTGGAGTCGATTGGTACCCCCTTTTAGTGACACTTAAAATTTTTCCCTAACATTTTTTTTTTTTTACTGTTTGAGTGGATAGATCTTTGAAAATGACACTGTTGCAGCCCTCCATTTCGCCACTAGGGGTAGGGTTTGGGAGTTATGAAAGAAAATGGGCTAGGGTTGAATTATAAGAGTGTGGTTGGTACAGAAGGTCCCAACCCTAGGGTTTGGAATCATGAATGGGAAAATGAAAAAGCTGATTTTTTCCGAAGTGTAACCCTAGGAGGCCAAAATCCTTTTCACAGAAAGTGTATATGAGTACGTTTCAGACCATTTGGAGTCGATTGGTACCCCCTTTTAGTGACACTTAAAATTTTTCCCTAACATTTTTTTTTTTTTACTGTTTGAGTGGATAGATCTTTGAAAATGACACTGTTGCAGCCCTCCATTTCGCCACTAGGGGTAGGGTTTGGGAGTTATGAAAGAAAATGGGCTAGGGTTGAATTATAAGAGTGTGGTTGGTACAGAAGGTCCCAACCCTAGGGTTTGGAATCATGAATGGGAAAATGAAAAAGCTGATTTTTTCCGAAGTGTAACCCTAGGAGGCCAAAATCCTTTTCACAGAAAGTGTATATGAGTACGTTTCAGACCATTTGGAGTCGATTGGTACCCCACTTTTAGTGACACTTAAAATTTTTCCCTAACATTTTTTTTTTTTTACTGTTTGAGTGGATAGATCTTTGAAAATGATTTACTGTTGCAGCCCTCCATTTCGCCACTAGGGGTAGGGTTTGGGAGTTATGAAAGAAAATGGGCTAAGGTTGAATTATAAGAGTGTGGTTGGTACAGAAGGTCCCAACCCTAGGGTTTGGAATCATGAATGGGAAAATGAAAAAGCTGATTTTTTCCGAAGTGTAACCCTAGGAGGCCAAAATCCTTTTCACAGAAAGTGTATATGAGTACGTTTCAGACCATTTGGAGTCGATTGGTACCCCCTTTTAGTGACACTTAAAATTTTTCCCTAACATTTTTTTTTTTTTACTGTTTGAGTGGATAGATCTTTGAAAATGACTTACTGTTGCAGCCCTCCATTTCGCCACTAGGGGTAGGGTTTGGGAGTTATGAAAGAAAATGGGCTAAGGTTGAATTATAAGAGTGTGGTTGGTACAGAAGGTCCCAACCCTAGGGTTTGGAATCATGAATGGGAAAATGAAAAAGCTGATTTTTTCCGAAGTGTAACCCTAGGAGGCCAAAATCCTTTTCACAGAAAGTGTATATGAGTACGTTTCAGACCATTTGGAGTCGATTGGTACCCCCTTTTAGTGACACTTAAAATTTTTCCCTAACATTTTTTTTTTTTTACTGTTTGAGTGGATAGATCTTTGAAAATGACTTACTGTTGCAGCCCTCCATTTCGCCACTAGGGGTAGGGTTTGGGAGTTATGAAAGAAAATGGGCTAGGGTTGAATTATAAGAGTGTGGTTGGTACAGAAGGTCCCAACCCTAGGGTTTGGAATCATGAATGGGAAAATGAAAAAGCTGATTTTTTCCGAAGTGTAACCCTAGGAGGCCAAAATCCTTTTCACAGAAAGTGTATATGAGTACGTTTCAGACCATTTGGAGTCGATTGGTACCCCCTTTTAGTGACACTTAAAATTTTTCCCTAACATTTTTTTTTTTTTACTGTTTGAGTGGATAGATCTTTGAAAATGACTTACTGTTGCAGCCCTCCATTTCGCCACTAGGGGTAGGGTTTGGGAGTTATGAAAGAAAATGGGCTAGGGTTGAATTATAAGAGTGTGGTTGGTACAGAAGGTCCCAACCCTAGGGTTTGGAATCATGAATGGGAAAATGAAAAAGCTGATTTTTTCCGAAGTGTAACCCTAGGAGGCCAAAATCCTTTTCACAGAAAGTGTATATGAGTACGTTTCAGACCATTTGGAGTCGATTGGTACCCCCTTTTAGTGACACGTACATTTTTTCCCTAACATTTTTTTTTTTTTACTGTTTGAGTGGATAGATCTTTGAAAATGACACTGTTGCAGCCCTCCATTTCGCCACTAGGGGTAGGGTTTGGGAGTTATGAAAGAAAATGGGCTAGGGTTGAATTATAAGAGTGTGGTAGGTACAGAAGGTCCCAACCCTAGGGTTAGGGTTAGGGTTAGGGTTAGGGTTAGGGTTAGGGTTAGGGTTAGGGTTAGGGTTAGGGTTAGGGTTAGGGTTAGGGTTAGGGTTAGGGTTAGGGTTAGGGTTAGGGTTAGGGTTAGGGTTAGGGTTAGGGTTAGGGTTAGGGTTAGGGTTAGGGTTAGGGTTAGGGTTAGGGTTAGGGTTAGGGTTAGGGTTAGGGTTAGGGTTAGGGTTAGGGGTAGGGTTAGGGTTAGGGGTAGGGTTAGGGTTAGGGGTAGGGGTAGGGGTAGGGGTAGGGGTAGGGGTAGGGTTAGGGGTAGGGTTAGGGTTAGGGTTAGGGTTAGGGTTAGGGTTAGGGTTAGGGTTAGGTTAGGGTTAGGGTTAGGGTTAGGGTTAGGGTTAGGGTTAGGGTTAGGGTTAGGGTTAGGGTTAGGGTTAGGGTTAGGGTTAGGGTTAGGGTTAGGGTTAGGGTTAGGGTTAGGGTTAGGGTTAGGGTTAGGGTTAGGTTAGGGTTAGGGTTAGGGTTAGGGTTAGGGTTAGGGTTAGGGTTAGGTTAGGGTTAGGGTTAGGGTTAGGTTAGGGTTAGGGTTAGGGTTAGGGTTAGGGTTAGGGTTAGGGTTAGGGTTAGGGTTAGGGTTAGGGTTAGGGTTAGGGTTAGGGTTAGGGTTAGGGTTAGGGTTAGGGTTAGGGTTAGGGTTAGGGTTAGGGTTAGGGTTAGGGTTAGGGTTAGGGTTAGGGTTAGGGTTAGGGTTAGGGTTAGGGTTAGGGTTAGGGTTAGGGTTAGGGTTAGGGTTAGGGTTAGGGTTAGGGTTAGGGTTAGGGTTAGGGTTAGGGTTAGGGTTAGGGTTAGGGTTAGGGTTAGGGTTAGGGTTAGGTTAGGGTTAGGGTTAGGGTTAGGGTTAGGGTTAGGGTTAGGGTTAGGGTTAGGGTTAGGGTTAGGGTTAGGGTTAGGTTAGGGTTAGGGTTAGGGTTAGGGTTAGGGTTAGGGTTAGGGTTAGGGTTAGGGTTAGGGTTAGGGTTAGGGTTAGGGTTAGGGTTAGGGTTAGGGTTAGGGTTAGGTTAGGGTTAGGGTTAGGGTTAGGGTTAGGGTTAGGGTTAGGGTTAGGGTTAGGGTTAGGGTTAGGGTTAGGGTTAGGGTTAGGGTTAGGGTTAGGGTTAGGGTTAGGGTTAGGGTTAGGGTTAGGGTTAGGGTTAGGGTTAGGGTTAGGGTTAGGGTTAGGTTAGGGTTAGGGTTAGGGTTAGGGTTAGGGTTAGGGTTAGGGTTAGGGTTAGGGTTAGGGGTTAGGGTTAGGGTTAGGGTTAGGGTTAGGGTTAGGGTTAGGGTTAGGGTTAGGTTAGGGTTAGGGTTAGGGTTAGGGTTAGGGTTAGGGTTAGGTTAGGGTTAGGGTTAGGGTTAGGGTTAGGGTTAGGGTTAGGGTTAGGGTTAGGGTTAGGGTTAGGGTTAGGGTTAGGGTTAGGGTTAGGGTTAGGGTTAGGGTTAGGGTTAGGGTTAGGGTTAGGGTTAGGGTTAGGGTTAGGGTTAGGGTTAGGGTTAGGGTTAGGGTTAGGGTTAGGGTTAGGGTTAGGGTTAGGGTTAGGGTTAGGGTTAGGTTAGGGTTAGGGTTAGGGTTAGGGTTAGGGTTAGGGTTAGGGTTAGGGTTAGGGTTAGGGTTAGGGTTAGGGTTAGGTTAGGGTTAGGGTTAGGGTTAGGGTTAGGGTTAGGGTTAGGGTTAGGGTTAGGGTTAGGGTTAGGGTTAGGGTTAGGGTTAGGGTTAGGGTTAGGGTTAGGGTTAGGGTTAGGGTTAGGGTTAGGGTTAGGGTTAGGGTTAGGGTTAGGGTTAGGGTTAGGGTTAGGGTTAGGGTTAGGGTTAGGGTTAGGGTTAGGGTTAGGGTTAGGGTTAGGGTTAGGGTTAGGGTTAGGGTTAGGGTTAGGGTTAGGGTTAGGGTTAGGGTTAGGGTTAGGGTTAGGGTTAGGGTTAGGGTTAGGGTTAGGGTTAGGGTTAGGGTTAGGGTTAGGGTTAGGGTTAGGGTTAGGGTTAGGGTTAGGGTTAGGGTTAGGGTTAGGGTTAGGGTTAGGGTTAGGGTTAGGGTTAGGGTTAGGGTTAGGGTTAGGGTTAGGGTTAGGGTTAGGGTTAGGTTAGGGTTAGGGTTAGGGTTAGGGTTAGGGTTAGGGTTAGGGTTAGGGTTAGGGTTAGGGTTAGGGTTAGGGTTAGGGTTAGGGTTAGGGTTAGGGTTAGGGTTAGGGTTAGGGTTAGGGTTAGGGTTAGGGTTAGGGTTAGGGTTAGGGTTAGGGTTAGGGTTAGGGTTAGGGTTAGGGTTAGGGTTAGGGTTAGGGTTAGGGTTAGGGTAGGGTTAGGGTTAGGGTTAGGGTTAGGGTTAGGGTTAGGGTTAGGGTTAGGGTTAGGGTTAGGGTTAGGGTTAGGGTTAGGGTTAGGGTTAGGGTTAGGGTTAGGGTTAGGGTTAGGGTTAGGGTTAGGGTTAGGGTTAGGGTTAGGGTTAGGGTTAGGGTTAGGGTTAGGGTTAGGGTTAGGGTTAGGGTTAGGGTTAGGGTTAGGGTTAGGGTTAGGGTTAGGGTTAGGGTTAGGGTTAGGGTTAGGGTTAGGGTTAGGGTTAGGGTTAGGGTTAGGGTTAGGTTAGGGTTAGGGTTAGGGTTAGGGTTAGGGTTAGGGTTAGGGTTAGGGTGGTTAGGGTTAGGGTTAGGGTTAGGGTTAGGGTTAGGGTTAGGGTTAGGGTTAGGGTTAGGTTAGGGTTAGGGTTAGGGTTAGGGTTAGGGTTAGGGTTAGGGTTAGGGTTAGGGTTAGGGTTAGGGTTAGGGTTAGGGTTAGGGTTAGGGTTAGGGTTAGGGTTAGGGTTAGGGTTAGGGTTAGGGTTAGGGTTAGGGTTAGGGTTAGGGTTAGGGTTAGGGTTAGGGTTAGGTTAGGGTTAGGGTTAGGGTTAGGGTTAGGGTTAGGGTTAGGGTT
The DNA here is from genome assembly GCF_963854185.1 of Sardina pilchardus. Classification (NCBI taxonomy): domain Eukaryota; kingdom Metazoa; phylum Chordata; class Actinopteri; order Clupeiformes; family Clupeidae; genus Sardina; species Sardina pilchardus. The sequence continues at coordinate 712 of NW_026910830.1, read as the reverse complement.
AGGGTTAGGGTTAGGGTTAGGGTTAGGGTTAGGGTTAGGGTTAGGGTTAGGGTTAGGGTTAGGTTAGGGTTAGGGTTAGGGTTAGGGTTAGGGTTAGGGTTAGGGTTAGGGTTAGGGTTAGGGTTAGGGTTAGGGTTAGGGTTAGGGTTAGGGTTAGGGTTAGGGTTAGGGTTAGGGTTAGGTTAGGGTTAGGGTTAGGGTTAGGGTTAGGGTTAGGGTTAGGGTTAGGGTTAGGGTTAGGGTTAGGGTTAGGGTTAGGGTTAGGGTTAGGGTTAGGGTTAGGGTTAGGGTTAGGGTTAGGGTTAGGGTTAGGGTTAGGGTTAGGGTTAGGGTTAGGGTTAGGGTTAGGGTTAGGGTTAGGGTTAGGGTTAGGGTTAGGGTTAGGGTTAGGGTTAGGGTTAGGGTTAGGGTTAGGGTTAGGGTTAGGGTTAGGGTTAGGGTTAGGGTTAGGGTTAGGGTTAGGTTAGGGTTAGGGTTAGGGTTAGGGTTAGGGTTAGGGTTAGGGTTAGGGTTAGGGTTAGGGTTAGGGTTAGGGTTAGGGTTAGGTTAGGGTTAGGGTTAGGGTTAGGGTTAGGGTTAGGGTTAGGGTTAGGGTTAGGGTTAGGGTTAGGGTTAGGGTTAGGGTTAGGGTTAGGGTTAGGGTTAGGGTTAGGGTTAGGGTTAGGGTTAGGGTTAGGGTTAGGGTTAGGGTTAGGGTTAGGGTTAGGGTTAG
>NW_026910829.1:0-68456 GCF_963854185.1 Sardina pilchardus | reverse complement strand
TTAATATCAGTCAGTCTGCACTTCCATTCATGTCTTTCTAGTGGGAATGTCAGTCTCTTCTTAGAAGAACTTAACTGGGTCACTTCACTCATCACACCTTAAAGTAAAAACATCCTTATCAATCCATATCAATGTCAATACCTTGTGTTATCAACCTTGTGCTGCTTACAAAAGCTATCATACTCTCCAGACTTTGACAGAGGACAAAGTGCTGGAAATTCCCCTGTAAAGCTTCACCTTAGAAAACCAAACCTTTGACCAGACCCATTACCAAATTAAGAGATACCTGAACCTCTCTCTCTCTCTCTCTCTCTCTCTCTCTCTCAATCACTCTCTATCACTCTTTCTCTGTCTCTCTCTCTCTCACCGTCTCTCTCTGTCTCTCTGTCTCTCTATCTCTCTCTCTCTCTATCTATCTATCTATCTATCTATCTTTGGAAGCACAGAGGGGGAGCGGCCTAATCTAGCCTTGGCCGTGATCTCACCACACTGCCAAATACAGCGAGGATCACTTCCTCTTCCCAGCCACGTTTAGATACGCACACCCAAAACTCTTCTGCATTTTCAGTGTGCCTCATTTCAGCCCGGTGGATGGAAGAGTACAAGCCTGGTCCTGCTAACTAGGCCACCTCTTCCCCTGATAACGTGGAGCTGCAGTCGATATGTAAACAAACACGAGCGCAGCAGCTCCTGTGATTTCTGCGGCTACATGGTCTACCGGCTGCTGACTGTTTTCCCGATCCCAATATTAGATATGAACATGAACATGACAGCACTCTCAGCTCAGACTCCTCTCTCTCTCTCTCTCTCTCTCTCTCACTCTCTCTCTCTCTCTCTCTCACTCCCGTCTTCAGGACAGAGGAAAACAAGCTCTTCTCCCCCCTTTGATCAATAGGACGGCTGCAGGCTGTCTCCTCTCTCCCTCCACCAGACCTGCCTTTGGCTCCCCTTTCACCTCCAGCAGAGACAGACAGAGACGGAGAGAGAGAGAGAGAGAGAGACAGAAAGAGAGAGAAAGACAGAGAGAAAGAGAGAGACAGAGAGAGAGAGAGACAGCAAGAAAGTGAGAGAGAGAGAGAGAAAGAGAGAGATAGAAAGAGAGAGATAGAGAAAGAGATCGAGAAGAGATAGAGAGATAGAGAGACAGAGACGGAGAGAAAGGAAGCCGCGTGTCTTACCCTCTCCGGCCGGACCCCTCCGCCCTCCTGGCAGGATATCCTGATCAGGTCGTGCGCCCGGTCACTCTCGCCGTCCCGGTAGGCCGTCTGGATGTTGGCGAGCGTCGGTGACGGGCCCAGGGAGAAGCTCCCCAGGACAGACTGCTTGGCTCCCATGTCCGCGGCGCCTGAGACAGGGGCATCGTCAGAGGATATCACCGATCAGTTCACACACACACACGCACACACACACACACACAAGCAAGACGCGCTTCAATCAGACAGGAAACCTTGGCCACACTGCGCACACACAGACCCATCGCAGCGCCCGTGCGAAGTGCGAGCTCAGGGAAGCTGCCTTGCACCAAGCAAGAATCAAAAAATAGGTCACGCTCATAAAGAATGCACACCAGTTTTCCCCCCCTGGACTAGCTTGTGTGGTGTGTGGGATAAGAGGGGAGGCTGTGGCTAGCCCTGAGCTCTCTCTCTCTCTCTCAGGTCCTCTGGGGTTCAAAGGTACGCTGCGCGGAGCCTGATAAGCAGCGCGGGTGCCTGAACCCCTCGGAAGATGCAAACGGTCCCGCTCCTCCTGGAGCTCAGAATGGGAGACTACAACATCTTACAAGCCCAAAGTGGATTTTGAAAAAAGTTTCCACGAGTGCATGTTTTGGCCGTCTCAGCCAACTGTCATGAAATATGAAAAGTAAACGCGTCTTCACTTTTCCTTCATAGCTTGAAATTGGAAGGTCTTAGAAGCTTGAAACCAAGCGCATACAACACAAGGGGCCTCAATGAGCTACTGGCGGCTCACTGGTGGCTCCAGCGCACGCGGTTCAGTAGCATCATTCACTCTGATGTGGTGTTCATGAAGTTGGGTGTTGAGGTGCATGTACTGCATTGTGACAGAAAGTCACTTTACAACATCTTACAAGCCCAAAGTGGATTTTGAAAAAAGTTTCCACGAGTGCATGTTTTGGCCGTCTCAGCCAACTGTCATGAAATATGAAAAGTAAACGCGTCTTCACTTTTCCTTCATAGCTTGAAATTGGAAGGTCTTAGAAGCTTGAAACCAAGCGCATACAACACAAGGGGCCTCAATGAGCTACTGGCGGCTCACTGGTGGCTCCAGCGCACGCGGTTCAGTCGCATCATTCACTCTGATGTGGTGTTCATGAAGTTGGGTGTTGAGGTGCATGTACTGCATTGTGACAGAAAGTCACTTTACAACATCTTACAAGCCCAAAGTGGATTTTGAAAAAAGTTTCCACGAGTGCATGTTTTGGCCGTCTCAGCCAACTGTCATGAAATATGAAAAGTAAACGCGTCTTCACTTTTCCTTCATAGCTTGAAATTGGAAGGTCTTAGAAGCTTGAAACCAAGCGCATACAACACAAGGGGCCTCAATGAGCTACTGGCCGCTCACTGGTGGCTCCAGCGCACGCGGTTCAGTCGCATCATTCACTCTGATGTGGTGTTCATGAAGTTGGGTGTTGAGGTGCATGTACTGCATTGAGACAGAAAGTCACTTTACAACATCTTACAAGCCCAAAGTGGATTTTGAAAAAAGTGTCCACGAGTGCATGTTTTGGCCGTCTCAGCCAACTGTCATGAAATATGAAAAGTAAACGCGTCTTCACTTTTCCTTCATAGCTTGAAATTGGAAGGTCTTAGAAGCTTGAAACCAAGCGCATACAACACAAGGGGCCTCAATGAGCTACTGGCCGCTCACTGGTGGCTCCAGCGCACGCGGTTCAGTCGCATCATTCACTCTGATGTGGTGTTCATGAAGTTGGGTGTTGAGGTGCATGTACTGCATTGTGACAGAAAGTCACTTTACAACATCTTACAAGCCCAAAGTGGATTTTGAAAAAAGTTTCCACGAGTGCATGTTTTGGCCGTCTCAGCCAACTGTCATGAAATATGAAAAGTAAACGCGTCTTCACTTTTCCTTCATAGCTTGAAATTGGAAGGTCTTAGAAGCTTGAAACCAAGCGCATACAACACAAGGGGCCTCAATGAGCTACTGGCCGCTCACTGGTGGCTCCAGCGCACGCGGTTCAGTCGCATCATTCACTCTGATGTGGTGTTCATGAAGTTGGGTGTTGAGGTGCATGTACTGCATTGTGACAGAAAGTCACTTTACAACATCTTACAAGCCCAAAGTGGATTTTGAAAAAAGTTTCCACGAGTGCATGTTTTGGCCGTCTCAGCCAACTGTCATGAAATATGAAAAGTAAACGCGTCTTCACTTTTCCTTCATAGCTTGAAATTGGAAGGTCTTAGAAGCTTGAAACCAAGCGCATACAACACAAGGGGCCTCAATGAGCTACTGGCGGCTCACTGGTGGCTCCAGCGCACGCGGTTCAGTCGCATCATTCACTCTGATGTGGTGTTCATGAAGTTGGGTGTTGAGGTGCATGTACTGCATTGTGACAGAAAGTCACTTTACAACATCTTACAAGCCCAAAGTGGATTTTGAAAAAAGTGTCCACGAGTGCATGTTTTGGCCGTCTCAGCCAACTGTCATGAAATATGAAAAGTAAACGCGTCTTCACTTTTCCTTCATAGCTTGAAATTGGAAGGTCTTAGAAGCTTGAAACCAAGCGCATACAACACAAGGGGCCTCAATGAGCTACTGGCCGCTCACTGGTGGCTCCAGCGCACGCGGTTCAGTCGCATCATTCACTCTGATGTGGTGTTCATGAAGTTGGGTGTTGAGGTGCATGTACTGCATTGTGACAGAAAGTCACTTTACAACATCTTACAAGCCCAAAGTGGATTTTGAAAAAAGTTTCCACGAGTGCATGTTTTGGCCGTCTCAGCCAACTGTCATGAAATATGAAAAGTAAACGCGTCTTCACTTTTCCTTCATAGCTTGAAATTGGAAGGTCTTAGAAGCTTGAAACCAAGCGCATACAACACAAGGGGCATCAATGAGCTACTGGCCGCTCACTGGTGGCTCCAGCGCACGCGGTTCAGTCGCATCATTCACTCTGATGTGGTGTTCATGAAGTTGGGTGTTGAGGTGCATGTACTGCATTGTGACAGAAAGTCACTTTACAACATCTTACAAGCCCAAAGTGGATTTTGAAAAAAGTTTCCACGAGTGCATGTTTTGGCCGTCTCAGCCAACTGTCATGAAATATGAAAAGTAAATGCGTCTTCACTTTTCCTTCATAGCTTGAAATTGGAAGGTCTTAGAAGCTTGAAACCAAGCGCATACAACACAAGGGGCCTCAATGAGCTACTGGCCGCTCACTGGTGGCTCCAGCGCACGCGGTTCAGTCGCATCATTCACTCTGATGTGGTGTTCATGAAGTTGGGTGTTGAGGTGCATGTACTGCATTGTGACAGAAAGTCACTTTACAACATCTTACAAGCCCAAAGTGGATTTTGAAAAAAGTTTCCACGAGTGCATGTTTTGGCCGTCTCAGCCAACTGTCATGAAATATGAAAAGTAAACGCGTCTTCACTTTTCCTTCATAGCTTGAAATTGGAAGGTCTTAGAAGCTTGAAACCAAGCGCATACAACACAAGGGGCCTCAATGAGCTACTGGCCGCTCACTGGTGGCTCCAGCGCGCGGTTCAGTCGCATCATTCACTCTGATGTGGTGTTCATGAAGTTGGGTGTTGAGGTGCATGTACTGCATTGTGACAGAAAGTCACTTTACAACATCTTACAAGCCCAAAGTGGATTTTGAAAAAAGTTTCCACGAGTGCATGTTTTGGCCGTCTCAGCCAACTGTCATGAAATATGAAAAGTAAACGCGTCTTCACTTTTCCTTCATAGCTTGAAATTGGAAGGTCTTAGAAGCTTGAAACCAAGCGCATACAACACAAGGGGCCTCAATGAGCTACTGGCCGCTCACTGGTGGCTCCAGCGCACGCGGTTCAGTCGCATCATTCACTCTGATGTGGTGTTCATGAAGTTGGGTGTTGAGGTGCATGTACTGCATTGTGACAGAAAGTCACTTTACAACATCTTACAAGCCCAAAGTGGATTTTGAAAAAAGTTCACGAGTGCATGTTTTGGCCGTCTCAGCCAACTGTCATGAAATATGAAAAGTAAACGCGTCTTCACTTTTCCTTCATAGCTTGAAATTGGAAGGTCTTAGAAGCTTGAAACCAAGCGCATACAACACAAGGGGCCTCAATGAGCTACTGGCCGCTCACTGGTGGCTCCAGCGCACGCGGTTCAGTCGCATCATTCACTCTGATGTGGTGTTCATGAAGTTGGGTGTTGAGGTGCATGTACTGCATTGTGACAGAAAGTCACTTTACAACATCTTACAAGCCCAAAGTGGATTTTGAAAAAAGTTTCCACGAGTGCATGTTTTGGCCGTCTCAGCCAACTGTCATGAAATATGAAAAGTAAACGCGTCTTCACTTTTCCTTCATAGCTTGAAATTGGAAGGTCTTAGAAGCTTGAAACCAAGCGCATACAACACAAGGGGCCTCAATGAGCTACTGGCCGCTCACTGGTGGCTCCAGCGCACGCGGTTCAGTCGCATCATTCACTCTGATGTGGTGTTCATGAAGTTGGGTGTTGAGGTGCATGTACTGCATTGTGACAGAAAGTCACTTTACAACATCTTACAAGCCCAAAGTGGATTTTGAAAAAAGTTTCCACGAGTGCATGTTTTGGCCGTCTCAGCCAACTGTCATGAAATATGAAAAGTAAACGCGTCTTCACTTTTCCTTCATAGCTTGAAATTGGAAGGTCTTAGAAGCTTGAAACCAAGCGCATACAACACAAGGGGCCTCAATGAGCTACTGGCGCTCACTGGTGGCTCCAGCGCACGCGGTTCAGTCGCATCATTCACTCTGATGTGGTGTTCATGAAGTTGGGTGTTGAGGTGCATGTACTGCATTGTGACAGAAAGTCACTTTACAACATCTTACAAGCCCAAAGTGGATTTTGAAAAAAGTTTCCACGAGTGCATGTTTTGGCCGTCTCAGCCAACTGTCATGAAATATGAAAAGTAAACGCGTCTTCACTTTTCCTTCATAGCTTGAAATTGGAAGGTCTTAGAAGCTTGAAACCAAGCGCATACAACACAAGGGGCCTCAATGAGCTACTGGCCGCTCACTGGTGGCTCCAGCGCACGCGGTTCAGTCGCATCATTCACTCTGATGTGGTGTTCATGAAGTTGGGTGTTGAGGTGCATGTACTGCATTGTGACAGAAAGTCACTTTACAACATCTTACAAGCCCAAAGTGGATTTTGAAAAAAGTTTCCACGAGTGCATGTTTTGGCCGTCTCAGCCAACTGTCATGAAATATGAAAAGTAAATGCGTCTTCACTTTTCCTTCATAGCTTGAAATTGGAAGGTCTTAGAAGCTTGAAACCAAGCGCATACAACACAAGGGGCCTCAATGAGCTACTGGCCGCTCACTGGTGGCTCCAGCGCACGCGGTTCAGTCGCATCATTCACTCTGATGTGGTGTTCATGAAGTTGGGTGTTGAGGTGCATGTACTGCATTGTGACAGAAAGTCACTTTACAACATCTTACAAGCCCAAAGTGGATTTTGAAAAAAGTTTCCACGAGTGCATGTTTTGGCCGTCTCAGCCAACTGTCATGAAATATGAAAAGTAAACGCGTCTTCACTTTTCCTTCATAGCTTGAAATTGGAAGGTCTTAGAAGCTTGAAACCAAGCGCATACAACACAAGGGGCCTCAATGAGCTACTGGCCGCTCACTGGTGGCTCCAGCGCACGCGGTTCAGTCGCATCATTCACTCTGATGTGGTGTTCATGAAGTTGGGTGTTGAGGTGCATGTACTGCATTGTGACAGAAAGTCACTTTACAACATCTTACAAGCCCAAAGTGGATTTTGAAAAAAGTTTCCACGAGTGCATGTTTTGGCCGTCTCAGCCAACTGTCATGAAATATGAAAAGTAAACGCGTCTTCACTTTTCCTTCATAGCTTGAAATTGGAAGGTCTTAGAAGCTTGAAACCAAGCGCATACAACACAAGGGGCCTCAATGAGCTACTGGCCGCTCACTGGTGGCTCCAGCGCACGCGGTTCAGTCGCATCATTCACTCTGATGTGGTGTTCATGAAGTTGGGTGTTGAGGTGCATGTACTGCATTGTGACAGAAAGTCACTTTACAACATCTTACAAGCCAAAGTGGATTTTGAAAAAAGTTTCCACGAGTGCATGTTTTGGCCGTCTCAGCCAACTGTCATGAAATATGAAAAGTAAACGCGTCTTCACTTTTCCTTCATAGCTTGAAATTGGAAGGTCTTAGAAGCTTGAAACCAAGCGCATACAACACAAGGGGCCTCAATGAGCTACTGGCCGCTCACTGGTGGCTCCAGCGCACGCGGTTCAGTCGCATCATTCACTCTGATGTGGTGTTCATGAAGTTGGGTGTTGAGGTGCATGTACTGCATTGTGACAGAAAGTCACTTTACAACATCTTACAAGCCCAAAGTGGATTTTGAAAAAAGTTTCCACGAGCGCATGTTTTTGGCCGTCTCAGCCAACTGTCATGAAATATGAAAAGTAAACGCGTCTTCACTTTTCCTTCATAGCTTGGAAATTGGAAGGTCTTAGAAGCTTGAAACCAAGCGCATACAACACAAGGGGCCTCAATGAGCTACTGGCCGCTCACTGGTGGCTCCAGCGCACGCGGTTCAGTCGCATCATTCACTCTGATTGTGTTCATGAAGTTGGGTGTTGAGGTGCATGTACTGCATTGTGACAGAAAGTCACTTTACAACATCTTACAAGCCCAAAGTGGATTTTGAAAAAAGTTTCCACGAGTGCATGTTTTGGCCGTCTCAGCCAACTGTCATGAAATATGAAAAGTAAACGCGTCTTCACTTGTCCTTCATAGCTTGAAATTGGAAGGTCTTAGAAGCTTGAAACCAAGCGCATACAACACAAAGGGGCCTCAATGAGCTACTGGCCGCTCACTGGTGGCTCCAGCGCACGCGGTCCAGTCGCATCATTCACTCTGATGTGGTGTTCATGAAGTTGGGTGTTGAGGTGCATGTACTGCATTGTGACAGAAAGTCACTTTACAACATCTTACAAGCCCAAAGTGGATTTTGAAAAAAGTTTCCACGAGCGCATGTTTTGGCCGTCTCAGCCAACTGTCATGAAATATGAAAAGTAAACGGTCTTCACTTTCCTTCATAGCTTGAAATTGGAAGGTCTTAGAAGCTTTGAAACCAAGCGCATACAACACAAGGGCCTCAATGAGCTACTGGCCGCTCACTGGTGGCTCCAGCGCACGCGGTTCAGTCGCATCATTCACTCTGATGTGGTGTTCATGAAGTTGGGTGTTGAGGTGCATGTACTGCATTGTGACAGAAAGTCACTTTACAACATCTTACAAGCCCAAAGTGGGATTTTGAAAAAAGTTTCCACGAGTGCATGTTTTGGCCGTCTCAGCAACTGTCATGAAATATGAAAAGTAAACGCGTCTTCACTTTTCCTTCATAGCTTGAAATTGGAAGGTCTTAGAAGCTTGAAACCAAGCGCATACAACACAAAGGGGCCTCAATGAGCTACTGGCCGCTCACTGGTGGCTCCAGCGCACGCGGGTCCAGTCGCATCATTCACTCTGATGTGGTGTTCATGAAGTTGGGGTGTTTGAGGTGCATGTACTGCATTGTGACAGAAAGTCACTTTACAACATCTTACAAGCCCAAAGTGGATTTTGAAAAAAGTTTCCACGAGTGCATGTTTTGGCCGTCTCAGCCAACTGTCATGAAATATGAAAAGTAAACGCGTCTTCACTTTTCCTTCATAGCTTGAAATTGGAAGGTCTTAGAAAGCTTGAAACCAAGCGCATACAACACAAGGGGGCCTCAATGAGCTACTGGCCGCTCACTGGTGGCTCCAGCGCACGCGGTTCAGTCGCATCATTCACTCTGATGTGGTGTTCATGAAGTTGGGTGTTGAGGTGCATGTACTGCATTGTGACAGAAAGTCACTTTACAACATCTTACAAGCCCAAAGTGGATTTTGAAAAAAGTTTCCACGAGCGCATGTTTTGGCCGTCTCAGCCAACAGTTCATGAAATATGAAAAGTAAACGCGTCTTCACTTTTCCTTCATAGCTTGAAATTGGAAGGTCTTAGAAGCTTGAAACCAAGCGCATACAACACAAAGGGGCCTCAATGAGCTACTGGCCGCTCACTGGTGGCTCCAGCGCACGCGGTTCAGTCGCATCATTCACTCTGATGTGGTGTTCATGAAGTTGGGTGTTGAGGTGCATGTACTGCATTGTGACAGAAAGTCACTTTACAACATCTTACAAGCCCAAAGTGGATTTTGAAAAAAGTTTCCACGAGTGCATGTTTTGGCCGTCTCAGCCAACTGTCATGGAAATATGAAAAGTAAACGCGTCTTCACTTTTCCTTCATAGCTTGAAATTGGAAGTCTTAGAAGCTTGAAACCAAGCGCATACAACACAAGGGGCCTCATGAGCTACTGGCCGCTCACTGGTGGCTCCAGCGCACGCGGTTCAGTCGCATCATTCACTCTGATGTGGTGTTCATGAAGTTGGGTGTTGAGGTGCATGTACTGCATTGTGACAGAAAGTCACTTTACAACATCTTACAAGCCCAAAGTGGATTTGAAAAAAGTTTCCACGAGTGCATGTTTGGCCGTCTCAGCCAACTGTCATGAAATATGAAAAGTAAACGCGTCTTCACTTTTCCTTCATAGCTTGAAATTGGAAGGTCTTAGAAGCTTGAAACCAAGCGCATACAACACAAGGGGCATCAATGAGCTACTGGCCGCTCACTGGTGGCTCCAGCGCACGCGGTTCAGTCGCATCATTCACTCTGATGTGGTGTTCATGAAGTTGGGTGTTGAGGTGCATGTACTGCATTGTGACAGAAAGTCACTTTACAACATCTTACAAGCCCAAAGTGGATTTTGAAAAAAGTTTCCACGAGTGCATGTTTTGGCCGTCTCAGCCAACTGTCATGAAATATGAAAAGTAAACGCGTCTTCACTTTTCCTTCATAGCTTGAAATTGGAAGGTCTTAGAAGCTTGAAACCAAGCGCATACAACACAAGGGGCCTCAATGAGCTACTGGCCGCTCACTGGTGGCTCCAGCGCACGCGGTTCAGTCGCATCATTCACTCTGATGTGGTGTTCATGAAGTTGGGTGTTGAGGTGCAAGTACTGCATTGTGACAGAAGTCACTTTACAACATCTTACAAGCCCAAAGTGGATTTTGAAAAAAGTTTCCACGAGTGCATGTTTTGGCCGTCTCAGCCAACTGTCATGAAATATGAAAAGTAAACGCGTCTTCACTTTTCCTTCATAGCTTGAAATTGGAAGGTCTTAGAAGCTTGAAACCAAGCGCATACAACACAAGGGGCCTCAATGAGCTACTGGCCGCTCACTGGTGGCTCCAGCGCACGCGGTTCAGTCGCATCATTCACTCTGATGTGGTGTTCATGAAGTTGGGTGTTGAGGTGCATGTACTGCATTGTGACAGAAAGTCACTTTACAACATCTTACAAGCCCAAAGTGGATTTTGAAAAAAGTTTCCACGAGTGCATGTTTTGGCCGTCTCAGCCAACTGTCATGAAAATATGAAAAGTAAACGCGTCTTCACTTTTCTTCATAGCTTGAAATTGGAAGGTCTTAGAAGCTTGAAACCAAGCGCATACAACACAAGGGGCCTCAATGAGCTACTGGCCGCTCACTGGTGGCTCCAGCGCACGCGGTTCAGTCGCATCATTCACTCTGATGTGGTGTTCATGAAGTTGGGTGTTGAGGTGCATGTACTGCATTGTGACAGAAAGTCACTTTACAACATCTTACAAGCCCAAAGTGGATTTTGAAAAAAGTTTCCACGAGTGCATGTTTTGGCCGTCTCAGCCAACTGTCATGAAATATGAAAAGTAAACGCGTCTTCACTTTTCCTTCATAGCTTGAAATTGGAAGGTCTTAGAAGCTTGAAACCAAGCGCATACAACACAAGGGGCCTCAATGAGCTACTGGCCGCTCACTGGTGGGCTCCAGCGCACGCGGTTCAGTCGCATCATTCACTCTGATGTGGTGTTCATGAAGTTGGGTGTTGAGGTGCATGTACTGCATTGTGACAGAAAGTCACTTTACAACATCTTACAAGCCCAAAGTGGATTTTGAAAAAAGTTTCCACGAGTGCATGTTTTGGCCGTCTCAGCCAACTGTCATGAAATATGAAAAGTAAACGCGTCTTCACTTTTCCTTCATAGCTTGAAATTGGAAGGTCTTAGAAGCTTGAAACCAAGCGCATACAACACAAGGGGCCTCAATGAGCTACTGGCCGCTCACTGGTGGCTCCAGCGCACGCGGTTCAGTCGCATCATTCACTCTGATGTGGTGTTCATGAAGTTGGGTGTTGAGGTGCATGTACTGCATTGTGACAGAAAGTCACTTTACAACATCTTACAAGCCCAAAGTGGATTTTGAAAAAAGTTTCCACGAGTGCAGTTTGGCCGTCTCAGCCAACTGTCATGAAATATGAAAAGTAAACGCGTCTTCACTTTTCCTTCATAGCTTGAAATTGGAAGGTCTTAGAAGCTTGAAACCAAGCGCATACAACACAAGGGGCCTCAATGAGCTACTGGCCGCTCACTGGTGGCTCCAGCGCACGCGGTTCAGTCGCATCATTCACTCTGATGTGGTGTTCATGAAGTTGGGTGTTGAGGTGCATGTACTGCATTGTGACAGAAAGTCACTTTACAACATCTTACAAGCCAAGTGGATTTGAAAAAGTTTCCACGAGTGCATGTTTTGGCCGTCTCAGCCAACTGTCATGAAATATGAAAAGTAAACGCGTCTTCACTTTTCCTTCATAGCTTGAAATTGGAAGGTCTTAGAAGCTTGAAACCAAGCGCATACAACACAAGGGGCCTCAATGAGCTACTGGCCGCTCACTGGTGGCTCCAGCGCACGCGGTTCAGTCGCATCATTCACTCTGATGTGGTGTTCATGAAGTTGGGTGTTGAGGTGCATGTACTGCATTGTGACAGAAAGTCACTTTACAACATCTTACAAGCCCAAAGTGGATTTTGAAAAAAGTTTCCACGAGTGCATGTTTTGGCCGTCTCAGCCAACTGTCATGAAATATGAAAAGTAAACGCGTCTTCACTTTTCCTTCATAGCTTGACATTGGAAGGTCTTAGAAGCTTGAAACCAAGCGCATACAACACAAGGGGCCTCAATGAGCTACTGGCGGCTCACTGGTGGCTCCAGCGCACGCGGTTCAGTCGCATCATTCACTCTGATGTGGTGTTCATGAAGTTGGGTGTTGAGGTGCATGTACTGCATTGTGACAGAAAGTCACTTTACAACATCTTACAAGCCCAAAGTGGATTTTGAAAAAAGTTTCCACGAGTGCATGTTTTGGCCGTCTCAGCCAACTGTCATGAAATATGAAAAGTAAACGCGTCTTCACTTTTCCTTCATAGCTTGAAATTGGAAGGTCTTAGAAGCTTGAAACCAAGCGCATACAACACAAGGGGCCTCAATGAGCTACTGGCCGCTCACTGGTGGCTCCAGCGCACGCGGTTCAGTCGCATCATTCACTCTGATGTGGTGTTCATGAAGTTGGGTGTTGAGGTGCATGTACTGCATTGTGACAGAAAGTCACTTTACAACATCTTACAAGCCCAAAGTGGATTTTGAAAAAGTTTCACGAGTGCATGTTTTGGCCGTCTCAGCCAACTGTCATGAAATATGAAAAGTAAACGCGTCTTCACTTTTCCTTCATAGCTTGAAATTGGAAGGTCTTAGAAGCTTGAAACCAAGCGCATACAACACAAGGGGCCTCAATGAGCTACTGGCCGCTCACTGGTGGCTCCAGCGCACGCGGTTCAGTCGCATCATTCACTCTGATGTGGTGTTCATGAAGTTGGGTGTTGAGGTGCATGTACTGCATTGTGACAGAAAGTCACTTTACAACATCTTACAAGCCCAAAGTGGATTTTGAAAAAAGTTTCCACGAGTGCATGTTTTGGCCGTCTCAGCCAACTGTCATGAAATATGAAAAGTAAACGCGTCTTCACTTTCCTTCATAGCTTGAAATTGGAAGGTCTTAGAAGCTTGAAACCAAGCGCATACAACACAAGGGGCCTCAATGAGCTACTGGCCGCTCACTGGTGGCTCCAGCGCACGCGGTTCAGTCGCATCATTCACTCTGATGTGGTGTTCATGAAGTTGGGTGTTGAGGTGCATGTACTGCATTGTGACAGAAAGTCACTTTACAACATCTTACAAGCCCAAAGTGGATTTTGAAAAAAGTTTCCACGAGTGCATGTTTTGGCCGTCTCAGCCAACTGTCATGAAATATGAAAAGTAAACGCGTCTTCACTTTTCCTTCATAGCTTGAAATTGGAAGGTCTTAGAAGCTTGAAACCAAGCGCATACAACACAAGGGGCCTCAATGAGCTACTGGCCGCTCACTGGTGGCTCCAGCGCACGCGGTTCAGTCGCATCATTCACTCTGATGTGGTGTTCATGAAGTTGGGTGTTGAGGTGCATGTACTGCATTGTGACAGAAAGTCACTTTACAACATCTTACAAGCCCAAAGTGGATTTTGAAAAAAGTTTCCACGAGTGCATGTTTTGGCCGTCTCAGCCAACTGTCATGAAATATGAAAAGTAAACGCGTCTTCACTTTTCCTTCATAGCTTGAAATTGGAAGGTCTTAGAAGCTTGAAACCAAGCGCATACAACACAAGGGGCCTCAATGAGCTACTGGCCGCTCACTGGTGGCTCCAGCGCACGCGGTTCAGTCGCATCATTCACTCTGATGTGGTGTTCATGAAGTTGGGTGTTGAGGTGCATGTACTGCATTGTGACAGAAAGTCACTTTACAACATCTTACAAGCCCAAAGTGGATTTTGAAAAAAGTTTCCACGAGTGCATGTTTTGGCCGTCTCAGCCAACTGTCATGAAATATGAAAAGTAAACGCGTCTTCACTTTTCCTTCATAGCTTGAAATTGGAAGGTCTTAGAAGCTTGAAACCAAGCGCATACAACACAAGGGGCCTCAATGAGCTACTGGCCGCTCACTGGTGGCTCCAGCGCACGCGGTTCAGTCGCATCATTCACTCTGATGTGGTGTTCATGAAGTTGGGTGTTGAGGTGCATGTACTGCATTGTGACAGAAAGTCACTTTACAACATCTTACAAGCCCAAAGTGGATTTTGAAAAAAGTTTCCACGAGTGCATGTTTTGGCCGTCTCAGCCAACTGTCATGAAATATGAAAAGTAAACGCGTCTTCACTTTTCCTTCATAGCTTGAAATTGGAAGGTCTTAGAAGCTTGAAACCAAGCGCATACAACACAAGGGGCCTCAATGAGCTACTGGCCGCTCACTGGTGGCTCCAGCGCACGCGGTTCAGTCGCATCATTCACTCTGATGTGGTGTTCATGAAGTTGGGTGTTGAGGTGCATGTACTGCATTGTGACAGAAAGTCACTTTACAACATCTTACAAGCCCAAAGTGGATTTTGAAAAAAGTTTCCACGAGTGCATGTTTTGGCCGTCTCAGCCAACTGTCATGAAATATGAAAAGTAAACGCGTCTTCACTTTTCCTTCATAGCTTGAAATTGGAAGGTCTTAGAAGCTTGAAACCAAGCGCATACAACACAAGGGGCCTCAATGAGCTACTGGCCGCTCACTGGTGGCTCCAGCGCACGCGGTTCAGTCGCATCATTCACTCTGATGTGGTGTTCATGAAGTTGGGTGTTGAGGTGCATGTACTGCATTGTGACAGAAAGTCACTTTACAACATCTTACAAGCCCAAAGTGGATTTTGAAAAAAGTTTCCACGAGTGCATGTTTTGGCCGTCTCAGCCAACTGTCATGAAATATGAAAAGTAAACGCGTCTTCACTTTTCCTTCATAGCTTGAAATTGGAAGGTCTTAGAAGCTTGAAACCAAGCGCATACAACACAAGGGGCCTCAATGAGCTACTGGCCGCTCACTGGTGGCTCCAGCGCACGCGGTTCAGTCGCATCATTCACTCTGATGTGGTGTTCATGAAGTTGGGTGTTGAGGTGCATGTACTGCATTGTGACAGAAAGTCACTTTACAACATCTTACAAGCCCAAAGTGGATTTTGAAAAAAGTTTCCACGAGTGCATGTTTTGGCCGTCTCAGCCAACTGTCATGAAATATGAAAAGTAAACGCGTCTTCACTTTTCCTTCATAGCTTGAAATTGGAAGGTCTTAGAAGCTTGAAACCAAGCGCATACAACACAAGGGGCCTCAATGAGCTACTGGCCGCTCACTGGTGGCTCCAGCGCACGCGGTTCAGTCGCATCATTCACTCTGATGTGGTGTTCATGAAGTTGGGTGTTGAGGTGCATGTACTGCATTGTGACAGAAAGTCACTTTACAACATCTTACAAGCCCAAAGTGGATTTTGAAAAAAGTTTCCACGAGTGCATGTTTTGGCCGTCTCAGCCAACTGTCATGAAATATGAAAAGTAAACGCGTCTTCACTTTTCCTTCATAGCTTGAAATTGGAAGGTCTTAGAAGCTTGAAACCAAGCGCATACAACACAAGGGGCCTCAATGAGCTACTGGCCGCTCACTGGTGGCTCCAGCGCACGCGGTTCAGTCGCATCATTCACTCTGATGTGGTGTTCATGAAGTTGGGTGTTGAGGTGCATGTACTGCATTGTGACAGAAAGTCACTTTACAACATCTTACAAGCCCAAAGTGGATTTTGAAAAAAGTTCCACGAGTGCATGTTTTGGCCGTCTCAGCCAACTGTCATGAAATATGAAAAGTAAACGCGTCTTCACTTTTCCTTCATAGCTTGAAATTGGAAGGTCTTAGAAGCTTGAAACCAAGCGCATACAACACAAGGGGCCTCAATGAGCTACTGGCCGCTCACTTGGTGGCTCCAGCGCACGCGGTTCAGTCGCATCATTCACTCTGATGTGGTGTTCATGAAGTTGGGTGTTGAGGTGCATGTACTGCATTGTGACAGAAAGTCACTTTACAACATCTTACAAGCCCAAAGTGGATTTTGAAAAAGTGTCCACGAGTGCATGTTTTGGCCGTCTCAGCCAACTGTCATGAAATATGAAAAGTAAACGCGTCTTCACTTTTCCTTCATAGCTTGAAATTGGAAGGTCTTAGAAGCTTGAAACCAAGCGCATACAACACAAGGGGCCTCAATGAGCTACTGGCCGCTCACTGGTGGCTCCAGCGCACGCGGTTCAGTCGCATCATTCACTCTGATGTGTGTTCATGAAGTTGGGTGTTGAGGTGCATGTACTGCATTGTGACAGAAAGTCACTTTACAACATCTTACAAGCCCAAAGTGGATTTTGAAAAAAGTTTCCACGAGTGCATGTTTTGGCCGTCTCAGCCAACTGTCATGAAATATGAAAAAGTAAACGCGTCTTCACTTTTCCTTCATAGCTTGAAATTGGAAGGTCTTAGAAGCTTGAAACCAAGCGCATACAACACAAGGGGCCTCAATGAGCTACTGGCCGCTCACTGGTGGCTCCAGCGCACGCGGTTCAGTCGCATCATTCACTCTGATGTGGTGTTCATGAAGTTGGGTGTTGAGGTGCATGTACTGCATTGTGACAGAAAGTCACTTTACAACATCTTACAAGCCCAAAGTGGATTTTGAAAAAAGTTTCCACGAGTGCATGTTTTGGCCGTCTCAGCCAACTGTCATGAAATATGAAAAGTAAACGCGTCTTCACTTTTCCTTCATAGCTTGAAATTGGAAGGTCTTAGAAGCTTGAAACCAAGCGCATACAACACAAGGGGCCTCAATGAGCTACTGGCCGCTCACTGGTGGCTCCAGCGCACGCGGTTCAGTCGCATCATTCACTCTGATGTGGTGTTCATGAAGTTGGGTGTTGAGGTGCATGTACTGCATTGTGACAGAAAGTCACTTTACAACATCTTACAAGCCCAAAGTGGATTTTGAAAAAAGTTTCCACGAGTGCATGTTTTGGCCGTCTCAGCCAACTGTCATGAAATATGAAAAGTAAACGCGTCTTCACTTTTCCTTCATAGCTTGAAATTGGAAGGTCTTAGAAGCTTGAAACCAAGCGCATACAACACAAGGGGCCTCAATGAGCTACTGGCCGCTCACTGGTGGCTCCAGCGCACGCGGTTCAGTCGCATCATTCACTCTGATGTGGTGTTCATGAAGTTGGGTGTTGAGGTGCATGTACTGCATTGTGACAGAAAGTCACTTTACAACATCTTACAAGCCCAAAGTGGATTTTGAAAAAAGTTTCCACGAGTGCATGTTTTGGCCGTCTCAGCCAACTGTCATGAAATATGAAAAGTAAACGCGTCTTCACTTTTCCTTCATAGCTTGAAATTGGAAGGTCTTAGAAGCTTGAAACCAAGCGCATACAACACAAGGGGCCTCAATGAGCTACTGGCCGCTCACTGGTGGCTCCAGCGCACGCGGTTCAGTCGCATCATTCACTCTGATGTGGTGTTCATGAAGTTGGGTGTTGAGGTGCATGTACTGCATTGTGACAGAAAGTCACTTTACAACATCTTACAAGCCCAAAGTGGATTTTGAAAAAAGTTTCCACGAGTGCATGTTTTGGCCGTCTCAGCCAACTGTCATGAAATATGAAAAGTAAACGCGTCTTCACTTTTCCTTCATAGCTTGAAATTGGAAGGTCTTAGAAGCTTGAAACCAAGCGCATACAACACAAGGGGCCTCAATGAGCTACTGGCCGCTCACTGGTGGCTCCAGCGCACGCGGTTCAGTCGCATCATTCACTCTGATGTGGTGTTCATGAAGTTGGGTGTTGAGGTGCATGTACTGCATTGTGACAGAAAGTCACTTTACAACATCTTACAAGCCCAAAGTGGATTTTGAAAAAAGTTTCCACGAGTGCATGTTTTGGCCGTCTCAGCCAACTGTCATGAAATATGAAAAGTAAACGCGTCTTCACTTTTCCTTCATAGCTTGAAATTGGAAGGTCTTAGAAGCTTGAAACCAAGCGCATACAACACAAGGGGCCTCAATGAGCTACTGGCCGCTCACTGGTGGCTCCAGCGCACGCGGTTCAGTCGCATCATTCACTCTGATGTGGTGTTCATGAAGTTGGGTGTTGAGGTGCATGTACTGCATTGTGACAGAAAGTCACTTTACAACATCTTACAAGCCCAAAGTGGATTTTGAAAAAAGTTTCCACGAGTGCATGTTTTGGCCGTCTCAGCCAACTGTCATGAAATATGAAAAGTAAACGCGTCTTCACTTTTCCTTCATAGCTTGAAATTGGAAGGTCTTAGAAGCTTGAAACCAAGCGCATACAACACAAGGGGCCTCAATGAGCTACTGGCCGCTCACTGGTGGCTCCAGCGCACGCGGTTCAGTCGCATCATTCACTCTGATGTGGTGTTCATGAAGTTGGGTGTTGAGGTGCATGTACTGCATTGTGACAGAAAGTCACTTTACAACATCTTACAAGCCCAAAGTGGATTTTGAAAAAAGTTTCCACGAGTGCATGTTTTGGCCGTCTCAGCCAACTGTCATGAAATATGAAAAGTAAACGCGTCTTCACTTTTCCTTCATAGCTTGAAATTGGAAGGTCTTAGAAGCTTGAAACCAAGCGCATACAACACAAGGGGCCTCAATGAGCTACTGGCCGCTCACTGGTGGCTCCAGCGCACGCGGTTCAGTCGCATCATTCACTCTGATGTGGTGTTCATGAAGTTGGGTGTTGAGGTGCATGTACTGCATTGTGACAGAAAGTCACTTTACAACATCTTACAAGCCCAAAGTGGATTTTGAAAAAAGTTTCCACGAGTGCATGTTTTGGCCGTCTCAGCCAACTGTCATGAAATATGAAAAGTAAACGCGTCTTCACTTTTCCTTCATAGCTTGAAATTGGAAGGTCTTAGAAGCTTGAAACCAAGCGCATACAACACAAGGGGCCTCAATGAGCTACTGGCCGCTCACTGGTGGCTCCAGCGCACGCGGTTCAGTCGCATCATTCACTCTGATGTGGTGTTCATGAAGTTGGGTGTTGAGGTGCATGTACTGCATTGTGACAGAAAGTCACTTTACAACATCTTACAAGCCCAAAGTGGATTTTGAAAAAAGTTTCCACGAGTGCATGTTTTGGCCGTCTCAGCCAACTGTCATGAAATATGAAAAGTAAACGCGTCTTCACTTTTCCTTCATAGCTTGAAATTGGAAGGTCTTAGAAGCTTGAAACCAAGCGCATACAACACAAGGGGCCTCAATGAGCTACTGGCCGCTCACTGGTGGCTCCAGCGCACGCGGTTCAGTCGCATCATTCACTCTGATGTGGTGTTCATGAAGTTGGGTGTTGAGGTGCATGTACTGCATTGTGACAGAAAGTCACTTTACAACATCTTACAAGCCCAAAGTGGATTTTGAAAAAAGTTTCCACGAGTGCATGTTTTGGCCGTCTCAGCCAACTGTCATGAAATATGAAAAGTAAACGCGTCTTCACTTTTCCTTCATAGCTTGAAATTGGAAGGTCTTAGAAGCTTGAAACCAAGCGCATACAACACAAGGGGCCTCAATGAGCTACTGGCCGCTCACTGGTGGCTCCAGCGCACGCGGTTCAGTCGCATCATTCACTCTGATGTGGTGTTCATGAAGTTGGGTGTTGAGGTGCATGTACTGCATTGTGACAGAAAGTCACTTTACAACATCTTACAAGCCCAAAGTGGATTTTGAAAAAAGTTTCCACGAGTGCATGTTTTGGCCGTCTCAGCCAACTGTCATGAAATATGAAAAGTAAACGCGTCTTCACTTTTCCTTCATAGCTTGAAATTGGAAGGTCTTAGAAGCTTGAAACCAAGCGCATACAACACAAGGGGCCTCAATGAGCTACTGGCCGCTCACTGGTGGCTCCAGCGCACGCGGTTCAGTCGCATCATTCACTCTGATGTGGTGTTCATGAAGTTGGGTGTTGAGGTGCATGTACTGCATTGTGACAGAAAGTCACTTTACAACATCTTACAAGCCCAAAGTGGATTTTGAAAAAAGTTTCCACGAGTGCATGTTTTGGCCGTCTCAGCCAACTGTCATGAAAAATGAAAAGTAAACGCGTCTTCACTTTTCCTTCATAGCTTGAAATTGGAAGGTCTTAGAAGCTTGAAACCAAGCGCATACAACACAAGGGGCCTCAATGAGCTACTGGCCGCTCACTGGTGGCTCCAGCGCACGCGGTTCAGTCGCATCATTCACTCTGATGTGGTGTTCATGAAGTTGGGTGTTGAGGTGCATGTACTGCATTGTGACAGAAAGTCACTTTACAACATCTTACAAGCCCAAAGTGGATTTTGAAAAAAGTTTCCACGAGTGCATGTTTTGGCCGTCTCAGCCAACTGTCATGAAATATGAAAAGTAAACGCGTCTTCACTTTTCCTTCATAGCTTGAAATTGGAAGGTCTTAGAAGCTTGAAACCAAGCGCATACAACACAAGGGGCCTCAATGAGCTACTGGCCGCTCACTGGTGGCTCCAGCGCACGCGGTTCAGTCGCATCATTCACTCTGATGTGGTGTTCATGAAGTTGGGTGTTGAGGTGCATGTACTGCATTGTGACAGAAAGTCACTTTACAACATCTTACAAGCCCAAAGTGGATTTTGAAAAAAGTTTCCACGAGTGCATGTTTTGGCCGTCTCAGCCAACTGTCATGAAATATGAAAAGTAAACGCGTCTTCACTTTTCCTTCATAGCTTGAAATTGGAAGGTCTTAGAAGCTTGAAACCAAGCGCATACAACACAAGGGGCCTCAATGAGCTACTGGCCGCTCACTGGTGGCTCCAGCGCACGCGGTTCAGTCGCATCATTCACTCTGATGTGGTGTTCATGAAGTTGGGTGTTGAGGTGCATGTACTGCATTGTGACAGAAAGTCACTTTACAACATCTTACAAGCCCAAAGTGGATTTTGAAAAAAGTTTCCACGAGTGCATGTTTTGGCCGTCTCAGCCAACTGTCATGAAATATGAAAAGTAAACGCGTCTTCACTTTTCCTTCATAGCTTGAAATTGGAAGGTCTTAGAAGCTTGAAACCAAGCGCATACAACACAAGGGGCCTCAATGAGCTACTGGCCGCTCACTGGTGGCTCCAGCGCACGCGGTTCAGTCGCATCATTCACTCTGATGTGGTGTTCATGAAGTTGGGTGTTGAGGTGCATGTACTGCATTGTGACAGAAAGTCACTTTACAACATCTTACAAGCCCAAAGTGGATTTTGAAAAAAGTTTCCACGAGTGCATGTTTTGGCCGTCTCAGCCAACTGTCATGAAATATGAAAAGTAAACGCGTCTTCACTTTTCCTTCATAGCTTGAAATTGGAAGGTCTTAGAAGCTTGAAACCAAGCGCATACAACACAAGGGGCCTCAATGAGCTACTGGCCGCTCACTGGTGGCTCCAGCGCACGCGGTTCAGTCGCATCATTCACTCTGATGTGGTGTTCATGAAGTTGGGTGTTGAGGTGCATGTACTTCATTGTGACAGAAAGTCACTTTACAACATCTTACAAGCCCAAAGTGGATTTTGAAAAAAGTTTCCAAGAGTGCATGTTTTGGCCGTCTCAGCCAACTGTCATGAAATATGAAAAGTAAACGCGTCTTCACTTTTCCTTCATAGCTTGAAATTGGAAGGTCTTAGAAGCTTGAAACCAAGCGCATACAACACAAGGGGCCTCAATGAGCTACTGGCCGCTCACTGGTGGCTCCAGCGCACGCGGTTCAGTCGCATCATTCACTCTGATGTGGTGTTCATGAAGTTGGGTGTTGAGGTGCATGTACTGCATTGTGACAGAAAGTCACTTTACAACATCTTACAAGCCCAAAGTGGATTTTGAAAAAAGTTTCCACGAGTGCATGTTTTGGCCGTCTCAGCCAACTGTCATGAAATATGAAAAGTAAACGCGTCTTCACTTTTCCTTCATAGCTTGAAATTGGAAGGTCTTAGAAGCTTGAAACCAAGCGCATACAACACAAGGGGCCTCAATGAGCTACTGGCGGCTCACTGGTGGCTCCAGCGCACGCGGTTCAGTCGCATCATTCTCTCTGATGTGGTGTTCATGAAGTTGGGTGTTGAGGTGCATGTACTGCATTGTGACAGAAAGTCACTTTACAACATCTTACAAGCCCAAAGTGGATTTTGAAAAAAGTTTCCACGAGTGCATGTTTTGGCCGTCTCAGCCAACTGTCATGAAATATGAAAAGTAAACGCGTCTTCACTTTTCCTTCATAGCTTGAAATTGGAAGGTCTTAGAAGCTTGAAACCAAGCGCATACAACACAAGGGGCCTCAATGAGCTACTGGCCGCTCACTGGTGGCTCCAGCGCACGCGGTTCAGTCGCATCATTCACTCTGATGTGGTGTTCATGAAGTTGGGTGTTGAGGTGCATGTACTGCATTGTGACAGAAAGTCACTTTACAACATCTTACAAGCCCAAAGTGGATTTTGAAAAAAGTTTCCACGAGTGCATGTTTTGGCCGTCTCAGCCAACTGTCATGAAATATGAAAAGTAAACGCGTCTTCACTTTTCCTTCATAGCTTGAAATTGGAAGGTCTTAGAAGCTTGAAACCAAGCGCATACAACACAAGGGGCCTCAATGAGCTACTGGCCGCTCACTGGTGGCTCCAGCGCACGCGGTTCAGTCGCATCATTCACTCTGATGTGGTGTTCATGAAGTTGGGTGTTGAGGTGCATGTACTGCATTGTGACAGAAAGTCACTTTACAACATCTTACAAGCCCAAAGTGGATTTTGAAAAAAGTTTCCACGAGTGCATGTTTTGGCCGTCTCAGCCAACTGTCATGAAATATGAAAAGTAAACGCGTCTTCACTTTTCCTTCATAGCTTGAAATTGGAAGGTCTTAGAAGCTTGAAACCAAGCGCATACAACACAAGGGGCCTCAATGAGCTACTGGCCGCTCACTGGTGGCTCCAGCGCACGCGGTTCAGTCGCATCATTCACTCTGATGTGGTGTTCATGAAGTTGGGTGTTGAGGTGCATGTACTGCATTGTGACAGAAAGTCACTTTACAACATCTTACAAGCCCAAAGTGGATTTTGAAAAAAGTTTCCAAGAGTGCATGTTTTGGCCGTCTCAGCCAACTGTCATGAAATATGAAAAGTAAACGCGTCTTCACTTTTCCTTCATAGCTTGAAATTGGAAGGTCTTAGAAGCTTGAAACCAAGCGCATACAACACAAGGGGCCTCAATGAGCTACTGGCCGCTCACTGGTGGCTCCAGCGCACGCGGTTCAGTCGCATCATTCACTCTGATGTGGTGTTCATGAAGTTGGGTGTTGAGGTGCATGTAGTGCATTGTGACAGAAAGTCACTTTACAACATCTTACAAGCCCAAAGTGGATTTTGAAAAAAGTTTCCACGAGCGCATGTTTTGGCCGTCTCAGCCAACTGTCATGAAATATGAGAAGTAAACGCGTCTTCACTTTTCCTTCATAGCTTGAAATTGGAAGGTCTTAGAAGCTTGAAACCAAGCGCATACAACACAAGGGGCCTCAATGAGCTACTGGCCGCTCACTGGTGGCTCCAGCGCACGCGGTTCAGTCGCATCATTCACTCTGATGTGGTGTTCATGAAGTTGGGTGTTGAGGTGCATGTACTGCATTGTGACAGAAAGTCACTTTACAACATCTTACAAGCCCAAAGTGGATTTTGAAAAAAGTTTCCACGAGTGCATGTTTTGGCCGTCTCAGCCAACTGTCATGAAATATGAAAAGTAAACGCGTCTTCACTTTTCCTTCATAGCTTGAAATTGGAAGGTCTTAGAAGCTTGAAACCAAGCGCATACAACACAAGGGGCCTCAATGAGCTACTGGCGGCTCACTGGTGGCTCCAGCGCACGCGGTTCAGTCGCATCATTCTCTCTGATGTGGTGTTCATGAAGTTGGGTGTTGAGGTGCATGTACTGCATTGTGACAGAAAGTCACTTTACAACATCTTACAAGCCCAAAGTGGATTTTGAAAAAAGTTTCCACGAGTGCATGTTTTGGCCGTCTCAGCCAACTGTCATGAAATATGAAAAGTAAACGCGTCTTCACTTTTCCTTCATAGCTTGAAATTGGAAGGTCTTAGAAGCTTGAAACCAAGCGCATACAACACAAGGGGCCTCAATGAGCTACTGGCCGCTCACTGGTGGCTCCAGCGCACGCGGTTCAGTCGCATCATTCACTCTGATGTGGTGTTCATGAAGTTGGGTGTTGAGGTGCATGTACTGCATTGTGACAGAAAGTCACTTTACAACATCTTACAAGCCCAAAGTGGATTTTGAAAAAAGTTTCCACGAGTGCATGTTTTGGCCGTCTCAGCCAACTGTCATGAAATATGAAAAGTAAACGCGTCTTCACTTTTCCTTCATAGCTTGAAATTGGAAGGTCTTAGAAGCTTGAAACCAAGCGCATACAACACAAGGGGCCTCAATGAGCTACTGGCCGCTCACTGGTGGCTCCAGCGCACGCGGTTCAGTCGCATCATTCACTCTGATGTGGTGTTCATGAAGTTGGGTGTTGAGGTGCATGTACTGCATTGTGACAGAAAGTCACTTTACAACATCTTACAAGCCCAAAGTGGATTTTGAAAAAAGTTTCCACGAGTGCATGTTTTGGCCGTCTCAGCCAACTGTCATGAAATATGAAAAGTAAACGCGTCTTCACTTTTCCTTCATAGCTTGAAATTGGAAGGTCTTAGAAGCTTGAAACCAAGCGCATACAACACAAGGGGCCTCAATGAGCTACTGGCCGCTCACTGGTGGCTCCAGCGCACGCGGTTCAGTCGCATCATTCACTCTGATGTGGTGTTCATGAAGTTGGGTGTTGAGGTGCATGTACTGCATTGTGACAGAAAGTCACTTTACAACATCTTACAAGCCCAAAGTGGATTTTGAAAAAAGTTTCCAAGAGTGCATGTTTTGGCCGTCTCAGCCAACTGTCATGAAATATGAAAAGTAAACGCGTCTTCACTTTTCCTTCATAGCTTGAAATTGGAAGGTCTTAGAAGCTTGAAACCAAGCGCATACAACACAAGGGGCCTCAATGAGCTACTGGCCGCTCACTGGTGGCTCCAGCGCACGCGGTTCAGTCGCATCATTCACTCTGATGTGGTGTTCATGAAGTTGGGTGTTGAGGTGCATGTACTGCATTGTGACAGAAAGTCACTTTACAACATCTTACAAGCCCAAAGTGGATTTTGAAAAAAGTTTCCACGAGTGCATGTTTTGGCCGTCTCAGCCAACTGTCATGAAATATGAAAAGTAAACGCGTCTTCACTTTTCCTTCATAGCTTGAAATTGGAAGGTCTTAGAAGCTTGAAACCAAGCGCATACAACACAAGGGGCCTCAATGAGCTACTGGCGGCTCACTGGTGGCTCCAGCGCACGCGGTTCAGTCGCATCATTCTCTCTGATGTGGTGTTCATGAAGTTGGGTGTTGAGGTGCATGTACTGCATTGTGACAGAAAGTCACTTTACAACATCTTACAAGCCCAAAGTGGATTTTGAAAAAAGTTTCCACGAGTGCATGTTTTGGCCGTCTCAGCCAACTGTCATGAAATATGAAAAGTAAACGCGTCTTCACTTTTCCTTCATAGCTTGAAATTGGAAGGTCTTAGAAGCTTGAAACCAAGCGCATACAACACAAGGGGCCTCAATGAGCTACTGGCCGCTCACTGGTGGCTCCAGCGCACGCGGTTCAGTCGCATCATTCACTCTGATGTGGTGTTCATGAAGTTGGGTGTTGAGGTGCATGTACTGCATTGTGACAGAAAGTCACTTTACAACATCTTACAAGCCCAAAGTGGATTTTGAAAAAAGTTTCCACGAGTGCATGTTTTGGCCGTCTCAGCCAACTGTCATGAAATATGAAAAGTAAACGCGTCTTCACTTTTCCTTCATAGCTTGAAATTGGAAGGTCTTAGAAGCTTGAAACCAAGCGCATACAACACAAGGGGCCTCAATGAGCTACTGGCCGCTCACTGGTGGCTCCAGCGCACGCGGTTCAGTCGCATCATTCACTCTGATGTGGTGTTCATGAAGTTGGGTGTTGAGGTGCATGTACTGCATTGTGACAGAAAGTCACTTTACAACATCTTACAAGCCCAAAGTGGATTTTGAAAAAAGTTTCCACGAGTGCATGTTTTGGCCGTCTCAGCCAACTGTCATGAAATATGAAAAGTAAACGCGTCTTCACTTTTCCTTCATAGCTTGAAATTGGAAGGTCTTAGAAGCTTGAAACCAAGCGCATACAACACAAGGGGCCTCAATGAGCTACTGGCCGCTCACTGGTGGCTCCAGCGCACGCGGTTCAGTCGCATCATTCACTCTGATGTGGTGTTCATGAAGTTGGGTGTTGAGGTGCATGTACTGCATTGTGACAGAAAGTCACTTTACAACATCTTACAAGCCCAAAGTGGATTTTGAAAAAAGTTTCCACGAGTGCATGTTTTGGCCGTCTCAGCCAACTGTCATGAAATATGAAAAGTAAACGCGTCTTCACTTTTCCTTCATAGCTTGAAATTGGAAGGTCTTAGAAGCTTGAAACCAAGCGCATACAACACAAGGGGCCTCAATGAGCTACTGGCCGCTCACTGGTGGCTCCAGCGCACGCGGTTCAGTCGCATCATTCACTCTGATGTGGTGTTCATGAAGTTGGGTGTTGAGGTGCATGTACTGCATTGTGACAGAAAGTCACTTTACAACATCTTACAAGCCCAAAGTGGATTTTGAAAAAAGTTTCCACGAGTGCATGTTTTGGCCGTCTCAGCCAACTGTCATGAAATATGAAAAGTAAACGCGTCTTCACTTTTCCTTCATAGCTTGAAATTGGAAGGTCTTAGAAGCTTGAAACCAAGCGCATACAACACAAGGGGCCTCAATGAGCTACTGGCCGCTCACTGGTGGCTCCAGCGCACGCGGTTCAGTCGCATCATTCACTCTGATGTGGTGTTCATGAAGTTGGGTGTTGAGGTGCATGTACTGCATTGTGACAGAAAGTCACTTTACAACATCTTACAAGCCCAAAGTGGATTTTGAAAAAAGTTTCCAAGAGTGCATGTTTTGGCCGTCTCAGCCAACTGTCATGAAATATGAAAAGTAAACGCGTCTTCACTTTTCCTTCATAGCTTGAAATTGGAAGGTCTTAGAAGCTTGAAACCAAGCGCATACAACACAAGGGGCCTCAATGAGCTACTGGCCGCTCACTGGTGGCTCCAGCGCACGCGGTTCAGTCGCATCATTCACTCTGATGTGGTGTTCATGAAGTTGGGTGTTGAGGTGCATGTACTGCATTGTGACAGAAAGTCACTTTACAACATCTTACAAGCCCAAAGTGGATTTTGAAAAAAGTTTCCACGAGTGCATGTTTTGGCCGTCTCAGCCAACTGTCATGAAATATGAAAAGTAAACGCGTCTTCACTTTTCCTTCATAGCTTGAAATTGGAAGGTCTTAGAAGCTTGAAACCAAGCGCATACAACACAAGGGGCCTCAATGAGCTACTGGCGGCTCACTGGTGGCTCCAGCGCACGCGGTTCAGTCGCATCATTCTCTCTGATGTGGTGTTCATGAAGTTGGGTGTTGAGGTGCATGTACTGCATTGTGACAGAAAGTCACTTTACAACATCTTACAAGCCCAAAGTGGATTTTGAAAAAAGTTTCCACGAGTGCATGTTTTGGCCGTCTCAGCCAACTGTCATGAAATATGAAAAGTAAACGCGTCTTCACTTTTCCTTCATAGCTTGAAATTGGAAGGTCTTAGAAGCTTGAAACCAAGCGCATACAACACAAGGGGCCTCAATGAGCTACTGGCCGCTCACTGGTGGCTCCAGCGCACGCGGTTCAGTCGCATCATTCACTCTGATGTGGTGTTCATGAAGTTGGGTGTTGAGGTGCATGTACTGCATTGTGACAGAAAGTCACTTTACAACATCTTACAAGCCCAAAGTGGATTTTGAAAAAAGTTTCCACGAGTGCATGTTTTGGCCGTCTCAGCCAACTGTCATGAAATATGAAAAGTAAACGCGTCTTCACTTTTCCTTCATAGCTTGAAATTGGAAGGTCTTAGAAGCTTGAAACCAAGCGCATACAACACAAGGGGCCTCAATGAGCTACTGGCCGCTCACTGGTGGCTCCAGCGCACGCGGTTCAGTCGCATCATTCACTCTGATGTGGTGTTCATGAAGTTGGGTGTTGAGGTGCATGTACTGCATTGTGACAGAAAGTCACTTTACAACATCTTACAAGCCCAAAGTGGATTTTGAAAAAAGTTTCCACGAGTGCATGTTTTGGCCGTCTCAGCCAACTGTCATGAAATATGAAAAGTAAACGCGTCTTCACTTTTCCTTCATAGCTTGAAATTGGAAGGTCTTAGAAGCTTGAAACCAAGCGCATACAACACAAGGGGCCTCAATGAGCTACTGGCCGCTCACTGGTGGCTCCAGCGCACGCGGTTCAGTCGCATCATTCACTCTGATGTGGTGTTCATGAAGTTGGGTGTTGAGGTGCATGTACTGCATTGTGACAGAAAGTCACTTTACAACATCTTACAAGCCCAAAGTGGATTTTGAAAAAAGTTTCCACGAGTGCATGTTTTGGCCGTCTCAGCCAACTGTCATGAAATATGAAAAGTAAACGCGTCTTCACTTTTCCTTCATAGCTTGAAATTGGAAGGTCTTAGAAGCTTGAAACCAAGCGCATACAACACAAGGGGCCTCAATGAGCTACTGGCCGCTCACTGGTGGCTCCAGCGCACGCGGTTCAGTCGCATCATTCACTCTGATGTGGTGTTCATGAAGTTGGGTGTTGAGGTGCATGTACTGCATTGTGACAGAAAGTCACTTTACAACATCTTACAAGCCCAAAGTGGATTTTGAAAAAAGTTTCCACGAGTGCATGTTTTGGCCGTCTCAGCCAACTGTCATGAAATATGAAAAGTAAACGCGTCTTCACTTTTCCTTCATAGCTTGAAATTGGAAGGTCTTAGAAGCTTGAAACCAAGCGCATACAACACAAGGGGCCTCAATGAGCTACTGGCCGCTCACTGGTGGCTCCAGCGCACGCGGTTCAGTCGCATCATTCACTCTGATGTGGTGTTCATGAAGTTGGGTGTTGAGGTGCATGTACTGCATTGTGACAGAAAGTCACTTTACAACATCTTACAAGCCCAAAGTGGATTTTGAAAAAAGTTTCCACGAGTGCATGTTTTGGCCGTCTCAGCCAACTGTCATGAAATATGAAAAGTAAACGCGTCTTCACTTTTCCTTCATAGCTTGAAATTGGAAGGTCTTAGAAGCTTGAAACCAAGCGCATACAACACAAGGGGCCTCAATGAGCTACTGGCCGCTCACTGGTGGCTCCAGCGCACGCGGTTCAGTCGCATCATTCACTCTGATGTGGTGTTCATGAAGTTGGGTGTTGAGGTGCATGTACTGCATTGTGACAGAAAGTCACTTTACAACATCTTACAAGCCCAAAGTGGATTTTGAAAAAAGTTTCCACGAGTGCATGTTTTGGCCGTCTCAGCCAACTGTCATGAAATATGAAAAGTAAACGCGTCTTCACTTTTCCTTCATAGCTTGAAATTGGAAGGTCTTAGAAGCTTGAAACCAAGCGCATACAACACAAGGGGCCTCAATGAGCTACTGGCCGCTCACTGGTGGCTCCAGCGCACGCGGTTCAGTCGCATCATTCACTCTGATGTGGTGTTCATGAAGTTGGGTGTTGAGGTGCATGTACTGCATTGTGACAGAAAGTCACTTTACAACATCTTACAAGCCCAAAGTGGATTTTGAAAAAAGTTTCCACGAGTGCATGTTTTGGCCGTCTCAGCCAACTGTCATGAAATATGAAAAGTAAACGCGTCTTCACTTTTCCTTCATAGCTTGAAATTGGAAGGTCTTAGAAGCTTGAAACCAAGCGCATACAACACAAGGGGCCTCAATGAGCTACTGGCCGCTCACTGGTGGCTCCAGCGCACGCGGTTCAGTCGCATCATTCACTCTGATGTGGTGTTCATGAAGTTGGGTGTTGAGGTGCATGTACTGCATTGTGACAGAAAGTCACTTTACAACATCTTACAAGCCCAAAGTGGATTTTGAAAAAAGTTTCCACGAGTGCATGTTTTGGCCGTCTCAGCCAACTGTCATGAAATATGAAAAGTAAACGCGTCTTCACTTTTCCTTCATAGCTTGAAATTGGAAGGTCTTAGAAGCTTGAAACCAAGCGCATACAACACAAGGGGCCTCAATGAGCTACTGGCCGCTCACTGGTGGCTCCAGCGCACGCGGTTCAGTCGCATCATTCACTCTGATGTGGTGTTCATGAAGTTGGGTGTTGAGGTGCATGTACTGCATTGTGACAGAAAGTCACTTTACAACATCTTACAAGCCCAAAGTGGATTTTGAAAAAAGTTTCCACGAGTGCATGTTTTGGCCGTCTCAGCCAACTGTCATGAAATATGAAAAGTAAACGCGTCTTCACTTTTCCTTCATAGCTTGAAATTGGAAGGTCTTAGAAGCTTGAAACCAAGCGCATACAACACAAGGGGCCTCAATGAGCTACTGGCCGCTCACTGGTGGCTCCAGCGCACGCGGTTCAGTCGCATCATTCACTCTGATGTGGTGTTCATGAAGTTGGGTGTTGAGGTGCATGTACTGCATTGTGACAGAAAGTCACTTTACAACATCTTACAAGCCCAAAGTGGATTTTGAAAAAAGTTTCCACGAGTGCATGTTTTGGCCGTCTCAGCCAACTGTCATGAAATATGAAAAGTAAACGCGTCTTCACTTTTCCTTCATAGCTTGAAATTGGAAGGTCTTAGAAGCTTGAAACCAAGCGCATACAACACAAGGGGCCTCAATGAGCTACTGGCCGCTCACTGGTGGCTCCAGCGCACGCGGTTCAGTCGCATCATTCACTCTGATGTGGTGTTCATGAAGTTGGGTGTTGAGGTGCATGTACTGCATTGTGACAGAAAGTCACTTTACAACATCTTACAAGCCCAAAGTGGATTTTGAAAAAAGTTTCCACGAGTGCATGTTTTGGCCGTCTCAGCCAACTGTCATGAAATATGAAAAGTAAACGCGTCTTCACTTTTCCTTCATAGCTTGAAATTGGAAGGTCTTAGAAGCTTGAAACCAAGCGCATACAACACAAGGGGCCTCAATGAGCTACTGGCCGCTCACTGGTGGCTCCAGCGCACGCGGTTCAGTCGCATCATTCACTCTGATGTGGTGTTCATGAAGTTGGGTGTTGAGGTGCATGTACTGCATTGTGACAGAAAGTCACTTTACAACATCTTACAAGCCCAAAGTGGATTTTGAAAAAAGTTTCCACGAGTGCATGTTTTGGCCGTCTCAGCCAACTGTCATGAAATATGAAAAGTAAACGCGTCTTCACTTTTCCTTCATAGCTTGAAATTGGAAGGTCTTAGAAGCTTGAAACCAAGCGCATACAACACAAGGGGCCTCAATGAGCTACTGGCCGCTCACTGGTGGCTCCAGCGCACGCGGTTCAGTCGCATCATTCACTCTGATGTGGTGTTCATGAAGTTGGGTGTTGAGGTGCATGTACTGCATTGTGACAGAAAGTCACTTTACAACATCTTACAAGCCCAAAGTGGATTTTGAAAAAAGTTTCCACGAGTGCATGTTTTGGCCGTCTCAGCCAACTGTCATGAAATATGAAAAGTAAACGCGTCTTCACTTTTCCTTCATAGCTTGAAATTGGAAGGTCTTAGAAGCTTGAAACCAAGCGCATACAACACAAGGGGCCTCAATGAGCTACTGGCCGCTCACTGGTGGCTCCAGCGCACGCGGTTCAGTCGCATCATTCACTCTGATGTGGTGTTCATGAAGTTGGGTGTTGAGGTGCATGTACTGCATTGTGACAGAAAGTCACTTTACAACATCTTACAAGCCCAAAGTGGATTTTGAAAAAAGTTTCCACGAGTGCATGTTTTGGCCGTCTCAGCCAACTGTCATGAAATATGAAAAGTAAACGCGTCTTCACTTTTCCTTCATAGCTTGAAATTGGAAGGTCTTAGAAGCTTGAAACCAAGCGCATACAACACAAGGGGCCTCAATGAGCTACTGGCCGCTCACTGGTGGCTCCAGCGCACGCGGTTCAGTCGCATCATTCACTCTGATGTGGTGTTCATGAAGTTGGGTGTTGAGGTGCATGTACTGCATTGTGACAGAAAGTCACTTTACAACATCTTACAAGCCCAAAGTGGATTTTGAAAAAAGTTTCCACGAGTGCATGTTTTGGCCGTCTCAGCCAACTGTCATGAAATATGAAAAGTAAACGCGTCTTCACTTTTCCTTCATAGCTTGAAATTGGAAGGTCTTAGAAGCTTGAAACCAAGCGCATACAACACAAGGGGCCTCAATGAGCTACTGGCCGCTCACTGGTGGCTCCAGCGCACGCGGTTCAGTCGCATCATTCACTCTGATGTGGTGTTCATGAAGTTGGGTGTTGAGGTGCATGTACTGCATTGTGACAGAAAGTCACTTTACAACATCTTACAAGCCCAAAGTGGATTTTGAAAAAAGTTTCCACGAGTGCATGTTTTGGCCGTCTCAGCCAACTGTCATGAAATATGAAAAGTAAACGCGTCTTCACTTTTCCTTCATAGCTTGAAATTGGAAGGTCTTAGAAGCTTGAAACCAAGCGCATACAACACAAGGGGCCTCAATGAGCTACTGGCCGCTCACTGGTGGCTCCAGCGCACGCGGTTCAGTCGCATCATTCACTCTGATGTGGTGTTCATGAAGTTGGGTGTTGAGGTGCATGTACTGCATTGTGACAGAAAGTCACTTTACAACATCTTACAAGCCCAAAGTGGATTTTGAAAAAAGTTTCCACGAGTGCATGTTTTGGCCGTCTCAGCCAACTGTCATGAAATATGAAAAGTAAACGCGTCTTCACTTTTCCTTCATAGCTTGAAATTGGAAGGTCTTAGAAGCTTGAAACCAAGCGCATACAACACAAGGGGCCTCAATGAGCTACTGGCCGCTCACTGGTGGCTCCAGCGCACGCGGTTCAGTCGCATCATTCACTCTGATGTGGTGTTCATGAAGTTGGGTGTTGAGGTGCATGTACTGCATTGTGACAGAAAGTCACTTTACAACATCTTACAAGCCCAAAGTGGATTTTGAAAAAAGTTTCCACGAGTGCATGTTTTGGCCGTCTCAGCCAACTGTCATGAAATATGAAAAGTAAACGCGTCTTCACTTTTCCTTCATAGCTTGAAATTGGAAGGTCTTAGAAGCTTGAAACCAAGCGCATACAACACAAGGGGCCTCAATGAGCTACTGGCCGCTCACTGGTGGCTCCAGCGCACGCGGTTCAGTCGCATCATTCACTCTGATGTGGTGTTCATGAAGTTGGGTGTTGAGGTGCATGTACTGCATTGTGACAGAAAGTCACTTTACAACATCTTACAAGCCCAAAGTGGATTTTGAAAAAAGTTTCCACGAGTGCATGTTTTGGCCGTCTCAGCCAACTGTCATGAAATATGAAAAGTAAACGCGTCTTCACTTTTCCTTCATAGCTTGAAATTGGAAGGTCTTAGAAGCTTGAAACCAAGCGCATACAACACAAGGGGCCTCAATGAGCTACTGGCCGCTCACTGGTGGCTCCAGCGCACGCGGTTCAGTCGCATCATTCACTCTGATGTGGTGTTCATGAAGTTGGGTGTTGAGGTGCATGTACTGCATTGTGACAGAAAGTCACTTTACAACATCTTACAAGCCCAAAGTGGATTTTGAAAAAAGTTTCCACGAGTGCATGTTTTGGCCGTCTCAGCCAACTGTCATGAAATATGAAAAGTAAACGCGTCTTCACTTTTCCTTCATAGCTTGAAATTGGAAGGTCTTAGAAGCTTGAAACCAAGCGCATACAACACAAGGGGCCTCAATGAGCTACTGGCCGCTCACTGGTGGCTCCAGCGCACGCGGTTCAGTCGCATCATTCACTCTGATGTGGTGTTCATGAAGTTGGGTGTTGAGGTGCATGTACTGCATTGTGACAGAAAGTCACTTTACAACATCTTACAAGCCCAAAGTGGATTTTGAAAAAAGTTTCCACGAGTGCATGTTTTGGCCGTCTCAGCCAACTGTCATGAAATATGAAAAGTAAACGCGTCTTCACTTTTCCTTCATAGCTTGAAATTGGAAGGTCTTAGAAGCTTGAAACCAAGCGCATACAACACAAGGGGCCTCAATGAGCTACTGGCCGCTCACTGGTGGCTCCAGCGCACGCGGTTCAGTCGCATCATTCACTCTGATGTGGTGTTCATGAAGTTGGGTGTTGAGGTGCATGTACTGCATTGTGACAGAAAGTCACTTTACAACATCTTACAAGCCCAAAGTGGATTTTGAAAAAAGTTTCCACGAGTGCATGTTTTGGCCGTCTCAGCCAACTGTCATGAAATATGAAAAGTAAACGCGTCTTCACTTTTCCTTCATAGCTTGAAATTGGAAGGTCTTAGAAGCTTGAAACCAAGCGCATACAACACAAGGGGCCTCAATGAGCTACTGGCCGCTCACTGGTGGCTCCAGCGCACGCGGTTCAGTCGCATCATTCACTCTGATGTGGTGTTCATGAAGTTGGGTGTTGAGGTGCATGTACTGCATTGTGACAGAAAGTCACTTTACAACATCTTACAAGCCCAAAGTGGATTTTGAAAAAAGTTTCCACGAGTGCATGTTTTGGCCGTCTCAGCCAACTGTCATGAAATATGAAAAGTAAACGCGTCTTCACTTTTCCTTCATAGCTTGAAATTGGAAGGTCTTAGAAGCTTGAAACCAAGCGCATACAACACAAGGGGCCTCAATGAGCTACTGGCCGCTCACTGGTGGCTCCAGCGCACGCGGTTCAGTCGCATCATTCACTCTGATGTGGTGTTCATGAAGTTGGGTGTTGAGGTGCATGTACTGCATTGTGACAGAAAGTCACTTTACAACATCTTACAAGCCCAAAGTGGATTTTGAAAAAAGTTTCCACGAGTGCATGTTTTGGCCGTCTCAGCCAACTGTCATGAAATATGAAAAGTAAACGCGTCTTCACTTTTCCTTCATAGCTTGAAATTGGAAGGTCTTAGAAGCTTGAAACCAAGCGCATACAACACAAGGGGCCTCAATGAGCTACTGGCCGCTCACTGGTGGCTCCAGCGCACGCGGTTCAGTCGCATCATTCACTCTGATGTGGTGTTCATGAAGTTGGGTGTTGAGGTGCATGTACTGCATTGTGACAGAAAGTCACTTTACAACATCTTACAAGCCCAAAGTGGATTTTGAAAAAAGTTTCCACGAGTGCATGTTTTGGCCGTCTCAGCCAACTGTCATGAAATATGAAAAGTAAACGCGTCTTCACTTTTCCTTCATAGCTTGAAATTGGAAGGTCTTAGAAGCTTGAAACCAAGCGCATACAACACAAGGGGCCTCAATGAGCTACTGGCCGCTCACTGGTGGCTCCAGCGCACGCGGTTCAGTCGCATCATTCACTCTGATGTGGTGTTCATGAAGTTGGGTGTTGAGGTGCATGTACTGCATTGTGACAGAAAGTCACTTTACAACATCTTACAAGCCCAAAGTGGATTTTGAAAAAAGTTTCCACGAGTGCATGTTTTGGCCGTCTCAGCCAACTGTCATGAAATATGAAAAGTAAACGCGTCTTCACTTTTCCTTCATAGCTTGAAATTGGAAGGTCTTAGAAGCTTGAAACCAAGCGCATACAACACAAGGGGCCTCAATGAGCTACTGGCCGCTCACTGGTGGCTCCAGCGCACGCGGTTCAGTCGCATCATTCACTCTGATGTGGTGTTCATGAAGTTGGGTGTTGAGGTGCATGTACTGCATTGTGACAGAAAGTCACTTTACAACATCTTACAAGCCCAAAGTGGATTTTGAAAAAAGTTTCCACGAGTGCATGTTTTGGCCGTCTCAGCCAACTGTCATGAAATATGAAAAGTAAACGCGTCTTCACTTTTCCTTCATAGCTTGAAATTGGAAGGTCTTAGAAGCTTGAAACCAAGCGCATACAACACAAGGGGCCTCAATGAGCTACTGGCCGCTCACTGGTGGCTCCAGCGCACGCGGTTCAGTCGCATCATTCACTCTGATGTGGTGTTCATGAAGTTGGGTGTTGAGGTGCATGTACTGCATTGTGACAGAAAGTCACTTTACAACATCTTACAAGCCCAAAGTGGATTTTGAAAAAAGTTTCCACGAGTGCATGTTTTGGCCGTCTCAGCCAACTGTCATGAAATATGAAAAGTAAACGCGTCTTCACTTTTCCTTCATAGCTTGAAATTGGAAGGTCTTAGAAGCTTGAAACCAAGCGCATACAACACAAGGGGCCTCAATGAGCTACTGGCCGCTCACTGGTGGCTCCAGCGCACGCGGTTCAGTCGCATCATTCACTCTGATGTGGTGTTCATGAAGTTGGGTGTTGAGGTGCATGTACTGCATTGTGACAGAAAGTCACTTTACAACATCTTACAAGCCCAAAGTGGATTTTGAAAAAAGTTTCCACGAGTGCATGTTTTGGCCGTCTCAGCCAACTGTCATGAAATATGAAAAGTAAACGCGTCTTCACTTTTCCTTCATAGCTTGAAATTGGAAGGTCTTAGAAGCTTGAAACCAAGCGCATACAACACAAGGGGCCTCAATGAGCTACTGGCCGCTCACTGGTGGCTCCAGCGCACGCGGTTCAGTCGCATCATTCACTCTGATGTGGTGTTCATGAAGTTGGGTGTTGAGGTGCATGTACTGCATTGTGACAGAAAGTCACTTTACAACATCTTACAAGCCCAAAGTGGATTTTGAAAAAAGTTTCCACGAGTGCATGTTTTGGCCGTCTCAGCCAACTGTCATGAAATATGAAAAGTAAACGCGTCTTCACTTTTCCTTCATAGCTTGAAATTGGAAGGTCTTAGAAGCTTGAAACCAAGCGCATACAACACAAGGGGCCTCAATGAGCTACTGGCCGCTCACTGGTGGCTCCAGCGCACGCGGTTCAGTCGCATCATTCACTCTGATGTGGTGTTCATGAAGTTGGGTGTTGAGGTGCATGTACTGCATTGTGACAGAAAGTCACTTTACAACATCTTACAAGCCCAAAGTGGATTTTGAAAAAAGTTTCCACGAGTGCATGTTTTGGCCGTCTCAGCCAACTGTCATGAAATATGAAAAGTAAACGCGTCTTCACTTTTCCTTCATAGCTTGAAATTGGAAGGTCTTAGAAGCTTGAAACCAAGCGCATACAACACAAGGGGCCTCAATGAGCTACTGGCCGCTCACTGGTGGCTCCAGCGCACGCGGTTCAGTCGCATCATTCACTCTGATGTGGTGTTCATGAAGTTGGGTGTTGAGGTGCATGTACTGCATTGTGACAGAAAGTCACTTTACAACATCTTACAAGCCCAAAGTGGATTTTGAAAAAAGTTTCCACGAGTGCATGTTTTGGCCGTCTCAGCCAACTGTCATGAAATATGAAAAGTAAACGCGTCTTCACTTTTCCTTCATAGCTTGAAATTGGAAGGTCTTAGAAGCTTGAAACCAAGCGCATACAACACAAGGGGCCTCAATGAGCTACTGGCCGCTCACTGGTGGCTCCAGCGCACGCGGTTCAGTCGCATCATTCACTCTGATGTGGTGTTCATGAAGTTGGGTGTTGAGGTGCATGTACTGCATTGTGACAGAAAGTCACTTTACAACATCTTACAAGCCCAAAGTGGATTTTGAAAAAAGTTTCCACGAGTGCATGTTTTGGCCGTCTCAGCCAACTGTCATGAAATATGAAAAGTAAACGCGTCTTCACTTTTCCTTCATAGCTTGAAATTGGAAGGTCTTAGAAGCTTGAAACCAAGCGCATACAACACAAGGGGCCTCAATGAGCTACTGGCCGCTCACTGGTGGCTCCAGCGCACGCGGTTCAGTCGCATCATTCACTCTGATGTGGTGTTCATGAAGTTGGGTGTTGAGGTGCATGTACTGCATTGTGACAGAAAGTCACTTTACAACATCTTACAAGCCCAAAGTGGATTTTGAAAAAAGTTTCCACGAGTGCATGTTTTGGCCGTCTCAGCCAACTGTCATGAAATATGAAAAGTAAACGCGTCTTCACTTTTCCTTCATAGCTTGAAATTGGAAGGTCTTAGAAGCTTGAAACCAAGCGCATACAACACAAGGGGCCTCAATGAGCTACTGGCCGCTCACTGGTGGCTCCAGCGCACGCGGTTCAGTCGCATCATTCACTCTGATGTGGTGTTCATGAAGTTGGGTGTTGAGGTGCATGTACTGCATTGTGACAGAAAGTCACTTTACAACATCTTACAAGCCCAAAGTGGATTTTGAAAAAAGTTTCCACGAGTGCATGTTTTGGCCGTCTCAGCCAACTGTCATGAAATATGAAAAGTAAACGCGTCTTCACTTTTCCTTCATAGCTTGAAATTGGAAGGTCTTAGAAGCTTGAAACCAAGCGCATACAACACAAGGGGCCTCAATGAGCTACTGGCCGCTCACTGGTGGCTCCAGCGCACGCGGTTCAGTCGCATCATTCACTCTGATGTGGTGTTCATGAAGTTGGGTGTTGAGGTGCATGTACTGCATTGTGACAGAAAGTCACTTTACAACATCTTACAAGCCCAAAGTGGATTTTGAAAAAAGTTTCCACGAGTGCATGTTTTGGCCGTCTCAGCCAACTGTCATGAAATATGAAAAGTAAACGCGTCTTCACTTTTCCTTCATAGCTTGAAATTGGAAGGTCTTAGAAGCTTGAAACCAAGCGCATACAACACAAGGGGCCTCAATGAGCTACTGGCCGCTCACTGGTGGCTCCAGCGCACGCGGTTCAGTCGCATCATTCACTCTGATGTGGTGTTCATGAAGTTGGGTGTTGAGGTGCATGTACTGCATTGTGACAGAAAGTCACTTTACAACATCTTACAAGCCCAAAGTGGATTTTGAAAAAAGTTTCCACGAGTGCATGTTTTGGCCGTCTCAGCCAACTGTCATGAAATATGAAAAGTAAACGCGTCTTCACTTTTCCTTCATAGCTTGAAATTGGAAGGTCTTAGAAGCTTGAAACCAAGCGCATACAACACAAGGGGCCTCAATGAGCTACTGGCCGCTCACTGGTGGCTCCAGCGCACGCGGTTCAGTCGCATCATTCACTCTGATGTGGTGTTCATGAAGTTGGGTGTTGAGGTGCATGTACTGCATTGTGACAGAAAGTCACTTTACAACATCTTACAAGCCCAAAGTGGATTTTGAAAAAAGTTTCCACGAGTGCATGTTTTGGCCGTCTCAGCCAACTGTCCATGAAATATGAAAAGTAAACGCGTCTTCACTTTTCCTTCATAGCTTGAAATTGGAAGGTCTTAGAAGCTTGAAACCAAGCGCATACAACACAAGGGGCCTCAATGAGCTACTGGCCGCTCACTGGTGGCTCCAGCGCACGCGGTTCAGTCGCATCATTCACTCTGATGTGGTGTTCATGAAGTTGGGTGTTGAGGTGCATGTACTGCATTGTGACAGAAAGTCACTTTACAACATCTTACAAGCCCAAAGTGGATTTTGAAAAAAGTTTCCACGAGTGCATGTTTTGGCCGTCTCAGCCAACTGTCATGAAATATGAAAAGTAAACGCGTCTTCACTTTTCCTTCATAGCTTGAAATTGGAAGGTCTTAGAAGCTTGAAACCAAGCGCATACAACACAAGGGGCCTCAATGAGCTACTGGCCGCTCACTGGTGGCTCCAGCGCACGCGGTTCAGTCGCATCATTCACTCTGATGTGGTGTTCATGAAGTTGGGTGTTGAGGTGCATGTACTGCATTGTGACAGAAAGTCACTTTACAACATCTTACAAGCCCAAAGTGGATTTTGAAAAAAGTTTCCACGAGTGCATGTTTTGGCCGTCTCAGCCAACTGTCATGAAATATGAAAAGTAAACGCGTCTTCACTTTTCCTTCATAGCTTGAAATTGGAAGGTCTTAGAAGCTTGAAACCAAGCGCATACAACACAAGGGGCCTCAATGAGCTACTGGCCGCTCACTGGTGGCTCCAGCGCACGCGGTTCAGTCGCATCATTCACTCTGATGTGGTGTTCATGAAGTTGGGTGTTGAGGTGCATGTACTGCATTGTGACAGAAAGTCACTTTACAACATCTTACAAGCCCAAAGTGGATTTTGAAAAAAGTTTCCACGAGTGCATGTTTTGGCCGTCTCAGCCAACTGTCATGAAATATGAAAAGTAAACGCGTCTTCACTTTTCCTTCATAGCTTGAAATTGGAAGGTCTTAGAAGCTTGAAACCAAGCGCATACAACACAAGGGGCCTCAATGAGCTACTGGCCGCTCACTGGTGGCTCCAGCGCACGCGGTTCAGTCGCATCATTCACTCTGATGTGGTGTTCATGAAGTTGGGTGTTGAGGTGCATGTACTGCATTGTGACAGAAAGTCACTTTACAACATCTTACAAGCCCAAAGTGGATTTTGAAAAAAGTTTCCACGAGTGCATGTTTTGGCCGTCTCAGCCAACTGTCATGAAATATGAAAAGTAAACGCGTCTTCACTTTTCCTTCATAGCTTGAAATTGGAAGGTCTTAGAAGCTTGAAACCAAGCGCATACAACACAAGGGGCCTCAATGAGCTACTGGCCGCTCACTGGTGGCTCCAGCGCACGCGGTTCAGTCGCATCATTCACTCTGATGTGGTGTTCATGAAGTTGGGTGTTGAGGTGCATGTACTGCATTGTGACAGAAAGTCACTTTACAACATCTTACAAGCCCAAAGTGGATTTTGAAAAAAGTTTCCACGAGTGCATGTTTTGGCCGTCTCAGCCAACTGTCATGAAATATGAAAAGTAAACGCGTCTTCACTTTTCCTTCATAGCTTGAAATTGGAAGGTCTTAGAAGCTTGAAACCAAGCGCATACAACACAAGGGGCCTCAATGAGCTACTGGCCGCTCACTGGTGGCTCCAGCGCACGCGGTTCAGTCGCATCATTCACTCTGATGTGGTGTTCATGAAGTTGGGTGTTGAGGTGCATGTACTGCATTGTGACAGAAAGTCACTTTACAACATCTTACAAGCCCAAAGTGGATTTTGAAAAAAGTTTCCACGAGTGCATGTTTTGGCCGTCTCAGCCAACTGTCATGAAATATGAAAAGTAAACGCGTCTTCACTTTTCCTTCATAGCTTGAAATTGGAAGGTCTTAGAAGCTTGAAACCAAGCGCATACAACACAAGGGGCCTCAATGAGCTACTGGCCGCTCACTGGTGGCTCCAGCGCACGCGGTTCAGTCGCATCATTCACTCTGATGTGGTGTTCATGAAGTTGGGTGTTGAGGTGCATGTACTGCATTGTGACAGAAAGTCACTTTACAACATCTTACAAGCCCAAAGTGGATTTTGAAAAAAGTTTCCACGAGTGCATGTTTTGGCCGTCTCAGCCAACTGTCATGAAATATGAAAAGTAAACGCGTCTTCACTTTTCCTTCATAGCTTGAAATTGGAAGGTCTTAGAAGCTTGAAACCAAGCGCATACAACACAAGGGGCCTCAATGAGCTACTGGCCGCTCACTGGTGGCTCCAGCGCACGCGGTTCAGTCGCATCATTCACTCTGATGTGGTGTTCATGAAGTTGGGTGTTGAGGTGCATGTACTGCATTGTGACAGAAAGTCACTTTACAACATCTTACAAGCCCAAAGTGGATTTTGAAAAAAGTTTCCACGAGTGCATGTTTTGGCCGTCTCAGCCAACTGTCATGAAATATGAAAAGTAAACGCGTCTTCACTTTTCCTTCATAGCTTGAAATTGGAAGGTCTTAGAAGCTTGAAACCAAGCGCATACAACACAAGGGGCCTCAATGAGCTACTGGCCGCTCACTGGTGGCTCCAGCGCACGCGGTTCAGTCGCATCATTCACTCTGATGTGGTGTTCATGAAGTTGGGTGTTGAGGTGCATGTACTGCATTGTGACAGAAAGTCACTTTACAACATCTTACAAGCCCAAAGTGGATTTTGAAAAAAGTTTCCACGAGTGCATGTTTTGGCCGTCTCAGCCAACTGTCATGAAATATGAAAAGTAAACGCGTCTTCACTTTTCCTTCATAGCTTGAAATTGGAAGGTCTTAGAAGCTTGAAACCAAGCGCATACAACACAAGGGGCCTCAATGAGCTACTGGCCGCTCACTGGTGGCTCCAGCGCACGCGGTTCAGTCGCATCATTCACTCTGATGTGGTGTTCATGAAGTTGGGTGTTGAGGTGCATGTACTGCATTGTGACAGAAAGTCACTTTACAACATCTTACAAGCCCAAAGTGGATTTTGAAAAAAGTTTCCACGATGTGCATGTTTTGGCCGTCTCAGCCAACTGTCATGAAATATGAAAAGTAAACGCGTCTTCACTTTTCCTTCATAGCTTGAAATTGGAAGGTCTTAGAAGCTTGAAACCAAGCGCATACAACACAAGGGGCCTCAATGAGCTACTGGCCGCTCACTGGTGGCTCCAGCGCACGCGGTTCAGTCGCATCATTCACTCTGATGTGGTGTTCATGAAGTTGGGTGTTGAGGTGCATGTACTGCATTGTGACAGAAAGTCACTTTACAACATCTTACAAGCCCAAAGTGGATTTTGAAAAAAGTTTCCACGAGTGCATGTTTTGGCCGTCTCAGCCAACTGTCATGAAATATGAAAAGTAAACGCGTCTTCACTTTTCCTTCATAGCTTGAAATTGGAAGGTCTTAGAAGCTTGAAACCAAGCGCATACAACACAAGGGGCCTCAATGAGCTACTGGCCGCTCACTGGTGGCTCCAGCGCACGCGGTTCAGTCGCATCATTCACTCTGATGTGGTGTTCATGAAGTTGGGTGTTGAGGTGCATGTACTGCATTGTGACAGAAAGTCACTTTACAACATCTTACAAGCCCAAAGTGGATTTTGAAAAAAGTTTCCACGAGTGCATGTTTTGGCCGTCTCAGCCAACTGTCATGAAATATGAAAAGTAAACGCGTCTTCACTTTTCCTTCATAGCTTGAAATTGGAAGGTCTTAGAAGCTTGAAACCAAGCGCATACAACACAAGGGGCCTCAATGAGCTACTGGCCGCTCACTGGTGGCTCCAGCGCACGCGGTTCAGTCGCATCATTCACTCTGATGTGGTGTTCATGAAGTTGGGTGTTGAGGTGCATGTACTGCATTGTGACAGAAAGTCACTTTACAACATCTTACAAGCCCAAAGTGGATTTTGAAAAAAGTTTCCACGAGTGCATGTTTTGGCCGTCTCAGCCAACT
Source organism: Sardina pilchardus (assembly GCF_963854185.1). Taxonomy (NCBI): domain Eukaryota; kingdom Metazoa; phylum Chordata; class Actinopteri; order Clupeiformes; family Clupeidae; genus Sardina; species Sardina pilchardus. Next base: position 25,007 of record NW_026910829.1, on the reverse strand, counting down.
GTCATGAAATATGAAAAGTAAACGCGTCTTCACTTTTCCTTCATAGCTTGAAATTGGAAGGTCTTAGAAGCTTGAAACCAAGCGCATACAACACAAGGGGCCTCAATGAGCTACTGGCCGCTCACTGGTGGCTCCAGCGCACGCGGTTCAGTCGCATCATTCACTCTGATGTGGTGTTCATGAAGTTGGGTGTTGAGGTGCATGTACTGCATTGTGACAGAAAGTCACTTTACAACATCTTACAAGCCCAAAGTGGATTTTGAAAAAAGTTTCCACGAGTGCATGTTTTGGCCGTCTCAGCCAACTGTCATGAAATATGAAAAGTAAACGCGTCTTCACTTTTCCTTCATAGCTTGAAATTGGAAGGTCTTAGAAGCTTGAAACCAAGCGCATACAACACAAGGGGCCTCAATGAGCTACTGGCCGCTCACTGGTGGCTCCAGCGCACGCGGTTCAGTCGCATCATTCACTCTGATGTGGTGTTCATGAAGTTGGGTGTTGAGGTGCATGTACTGCATTGTGACAGAAAGTCACTTTACAACATCTTACAAGCCCAAAGTGGATTTTGAAAAAAGTTTCCACGAGTGCATGTTTTGGCCGTCTCAGCCAACTGTCATGAAATATGAAAAGTAAACGCGTCTTCACTTTTCCTTCATAGCTTGAAATTGGAAGGTCTTAGAAGCTTGAAACCAAGCGCATACAACACAAGGGGCCTCAATGAGCTACTGGCCGCTCACTGGTGGCTCCAGCGCACGCGGTTCAGTCGCATCATTCACTCTGATGTGGTGTTCATGAAGTTGGGTGTTGAGGTGCATGTACTGCATTGTGACAGAAAGTCACTTTACAACATCTTACAAGCCCAAAGTGGATTTTGAAAAAAGTTTCCACGAGTGCATGTTTTGGCCGTCTCAGCCAACTGTCATGAAATATGAAAAGTAAACGCGTCTTCACTTTTCCTTCATAGCTTGAAATTGGAAGGTCTTAGAAGCTTGAAACCAAGCGCATACAACACAAGGGGCCTCAATGAGCTACTGGCCGCTCACTGGTGGCTCCAGGCGCACGCGGTTCAGTCGCATCATTCACTCTGATGTGGTGTTCATGAAGTTGGGTGTTGAGGTGCATGTACTGCATTGTGACAGAAAGTCACTTTACAACATCTTACAAGCCCAAAGTGGATTTTGAAAAAAGTTTCCACGAGTGCATGTTTTGGCCGTCTCAGCCAACTGTCATGAAATATGAAAAGTAAACGCGTCTTCACTTTTCCTTCATAGCTTGAAATTGGAAGGTCTTAGAAGCTTGAAACCAAGCGCATACAACACAAGGGGCCTCAATGAGCTACTGGCCGCTCACTGGTGGCTCCAGCGCACGCGGTTCAGTCGCATCATTCACTCTGATGTGGTGTTCATGAAGTTGGGTGTTGAGGTGCATGTACTGCATTGTGACAGAAAGTCACTTTACAACATCTTACAAGCCCAAAGTGGATTTTGAAAAAAGTTTCCACGAGTGCATGTTTTGGCCGTCTCAGCCAACTGTCATGAAATATGAAAAGTAAACGCGTCTTCACTTTTCCTTCATAGCTTGAAATTGGAAGGTCTTAGAAGCTTGAAACCAAGCGCATACAACACAAGGGGCCTCAATGAGCTACTGGCCGCTCACTGGTGGCTCCAGCGCACGCGGTTCAGTCGCATCATTCACTCTGATGTGGTGTTCATGAAGTTGGGTGTTGAGGTGCATGTACTGCATTGTGACAGAAAGTCACTTTACAACATCTTACAAGCCCAAAGTGGATTTTGAAAAAAGTTTCCACGAGTGCATGTTTTGGCCGTCTCAGCCAACTGTCATGAAATATGAAAAGTAAACGCGTCTTCACTTTTCCTTCATAGCTTGAAATTGGAAGGTCTTAGAAGCTTGAAACCAAGCGCATACAACACAAGGGGCCTCAATGAGCTACTGGCCGCTCACTGGTGGCTCCAGCGCACGCGGTTCAGTCGCATCATTCACTCTGATGTGGTGTTCATGAAGTTGGGTGTTGAGGTGCATGTACTGCATTGTGACAGAAAGTCACTTTACAACATCTTACAAGCCCAAAGTGGATTTTGAAAAAAGTTTCCACGAGTGCATGTTTTGGCCGTCTCAGCCAACTGTCATGAAATATGAAAAGTAAACGCGTCTTCACTTTTCCTTCATAGCTTGAAATTGGAAGGTCTTAGAAGCTTGAAACCAAGCGCATACAACACAAGGGGCCTCAATGAGCTACTGGCCGCTCACTGGTGGCTCCAGCGCACGCGGTTCAGTCGCATCATTCACTCTGATGTGGTGTTCATGAAGTTGGGTGTTGAGGTGCATGTACTGCATTGTGACAGAAAGTCACTTTACAACATCTTACAAGCCCAAAGTGGATTTTGAAAAAAGTTTCCACGAGTGCATGTTTTGGCCGTCTCAGCCAACTGTCATGAAATATGAAAAGTAAACGCGTCTTCACTTTTCCTTCATAGCTTGAAATTGGAAGGTCTTAGAAGCTTGAAACCAAGCGCATACAACACAAGGGGCCTCAATGAGCTACTGGCCGCTCACTGGTGGCTCCAGCGCACGCGGTTCAGTCGCATCATTCACTCTGATGTGGTGTTCATGAAGTTGGGTGTTGAGGTGCATGTACTGCATTGTGACAGAAAGTCACTTTACAACATCTTACAAGCCCAAAGTGGATTTTGAAAAAAGTTTCCACGAGTGCATGTTTTGGCCGTCTCAGCCAACTGTCATGAAATATGAAAAGTAAACGCGTCTTCACTTTTCCTTCATAGCTTGAAATTGGAAGGTCTTAGAAGCTTGAAACCAAGCGCATACAACACAAGGGGCCTCAATGAGCTACTGGCCGCTCACTGGTGGCTCCAGCGCACGCGGTTCAGTCGCATCATTCACTCTGATGTGGTGTTCATGAAGTTGGGTGTTGAGGTGCATGTACTGCATTGTGACAGAAAGTCACTTTACAACATCTTACAAGCCCAAAGTGGATTTTGAAAAAAGTTTCCACGAGTGCATGTTTTGGCCGTCTCAGCCAACTGTCATGAAATATGAAAAGTAAACGCGTCTTCACTTTTCCTTCATAGCTTGAAATTGGAAGGTCTTAGAAGCTTGAAACCAAGCGCATACAACACAAGGGGCCTCAATGAGCTACTGGCCGCTCACTGGTGGCTCCAGCGCACGCGGTTCAGTCGCATCATTCACTCTGATGTGGTGTTCATGAAGTTGGGTGTTGAGGTGCATGTACTGCATTGTGACAGAAAGTCACTTTACAACATCTTACAAGCCCAAAGTGGATTTTGAAAAAAGTTTCCACGAGTGCATGTTTTGGCCGTCTCAGCCAACTGTCATGAAATATGAAAAGTAAACGCGTCTTCACTTTTCCTTCATAGCTTGAAATTGGAAGGTCTTAGAAGCTTGAAACCAAGCGCATACAACACAAGGGGCCTCAATGAGCTACTGGCCGCTCACTGGTGGCTCCAGCGCACGCGGTTCAGTCGCATCATTCACTCTGATGTGGTGTTCATGAAGTTGGGTGTTGAGGTGCATGTACTGCATTGTGACAGAAAGTCACTTTACAACATCTTACAAGCCCAAAGTGGATTTTGAAAAAAGTTTCCACGAGTGCATGTTTTGGCCGTCTCAGCCAACTGTCATGAAATATGAAAAGTAAACGCGTCTTCACTTTTCCTTCATAGCTTGAAATTGGAAGGTCTTAGAAGCTTGAAACCAAGCGCATACAACACAAGGGGCCTCAATGAGCTACTGGCCGCTCACTGGTGGCTCCAGCGCACGCGGTTCAGTCGCATCATTCACTCTGATGTGGTGTTCATGAAGTTGGGTGTTGAGGTGCATGTACTGCATTGTGACAGAAAGTCACTTTACAACATCTTACAAGCCCAAAGTGGATTTTGAAAAAAGTTTCCACGAGTGCATGTTTTGGCCGTCTCAGCCAACTGTCATGAAATATGAAAAGTAAACGCGTCTTCACTTTTCCTTCATAGCTTGAAATTGGAAGGTCTTAGAAGCTTGAAACCAAGCGCATACAACACAAGGGGCCTCAATGAGCTACTGGCCGCTCACTGGTGGCTCCAGCGCACGCGGTTCAGTCGCATCATTCACTCTGATGTGGTGTTCATGAAGTTGGGTGTTGAGGTGCATGTACTGCATTGTGACAGAAAGTCACTTTACAACATCTTACAAGCCCAAAGTGGATTTTGAAAAAAGTTTCCACGAGTGCATGTTTTGGCCGTCTCAGCCAACTGTCATGAAATATGAAAAGTAAACGCGTCTTCACTTTTCCTTCATAGCTTGAAATTGGAAGGTCTTAGAAGCTTGAAACCAAGCGCATACAACACAAGGGGCCTCAATGAGCTACTGGCCGCTCACTGGTGGCTCCAGCGCACGCGGTTCAGTCGCATCATTCACTCTGATGTGGTGTTCATGAAGTTGGGTGTTGAGGTGCATGTACTGCATTGTGACAGAAAGTCACTTTACAACATCTTACAAGCCCAAAGTGGATTTTGAAAAAAGTTTCCACGAGTGCATGTTTTGGCCGTCTCAGCCAACTGTCATGAAATATGAAAAGTAAACGCGTCTTCACTTTTCCTTCATAGCTTGAAATTGGAAGGTCTTAGAAGCTTGAAACCAAGCGCATACAACACAAGGGGCCTCAATGAGCTACTGGCCGCTCACTGGTGGCTCCAGCGCACGCGGTTCAGTCGCATCATTCACTCTGATGTGGTGTTCATGAAGTTGGGTGTTGAGGTGCATGTACTGCATTGTGACAGAAAGTCACTTTACAACATCTTACAAGCCCAAAGTGGATTTTGAAAAAAGTTTCCACGAGTGCATGTTTTGGCCGTCTCAGCCAACTGTCATGAAATATGAAAAGTAAACGCGTCTTCACTTTTCCTTCATAGCTTGAAATTGGAAGGTCTTAGAAGCTTGAAACCAAGCGCATACAACACAAGGGGCCTCAATGAGCTACTGGCCGCTCACTGGTGGCTCCAGCGCACGCGGTTCAGTCGCATCATTCACTCTGATGTGGTGTTCATGAAGTTGGGTGTTGAGGTGCATGTACTGCATTGTGACAGAAAGTCACTTTACAACATCTTACAAGCCCAAAGTGGATTTTGAAAAAAGTTTCCACGAGTGCATGTTTTGGCCGTCTCAGCCAACTGTCATGAAATATGAAAAGTAAACGCGTCTTCACTTTTCCTTCATAGCTTGAAATTGGAAGGTCTTAGAAGCTTGAAACCAAGCGCATACAACACAAGGGGCCTCAATGAGCTACTGGCCGCTCACTGGTGGCTCCAGCGCACGCGGTTCAGTCGCATCATTCACTCTGATGTGGTGTTCATGAAGTTGGGTGTTGAGGTGCATGTACTGCATTGTGACAGAAAGTCACTTTACAACATCTTACAAGCCCAAAGTGGATTTTGAAAAAAGTTTCCACGAGTGCATGTTTTGGCCGTCTCAGCCAACTGTCATGAAATATGAAAAGTAAACGCGTCTTCACTTTTCCTTCATAGCTTGAAATTGGAAGGTCTTAGAAGCTTGAAACCAAGCGCATACAACACAAGGGGCCTCAATGAGCTACTGGCCGCTCACTGGTGGCTCCAGCGCACGCGGTTCAGTCGCATCATTCACTCTGATGTGGTGTTCATGAAGTTGGGTGTTGAGGTGCATGTACTGCATTGTGACAGAAAGTCACTTTACAACATCTTACAAGCCCAAAGTGGATTTTGAAAAAAGTTTCCACGAGTGCATGTTTTGGCCGTCTCAGCCAACTGTCATGAAATATGAAAAGTAAACGCGTCTTCACTTTTCCTTCATAGCTTGAAATTGGAAGGTCTTAGAAGCTTGAAACCAAGCGCATACAACACAAGGGGCCTCAATGAGCTACTGGCCGCTCACTGGTGGCTCCAGCGCACGCGGTTCAGTCGCATCATTCACTCTGATGTGGTGTTCATGAAGTTGGGTGTTGAGGTGCATGTACTGCATTGTGACAGAAAGTCACTTTACAACATCTTACAAGCCCAAAGTGGATTTTGAAAAAAGTTTCCACGAGTGCATGTTTTGGCCGTCTCAGCCAACTGTCATGAAATATGAAAAGTAAACGCGTCTTCACTTTTCCTTCATAGCTTGAAATTGGAAGGTCTTAGAAGCTTGAAACCAAGCGCATACAACACAAGGGGCCTCAATGAGCTACTGGCCGCTCACTGGTGGCTCCAGCGCACGCGGTTCAGTCGCATCATTCACTCTGATGTGGTGTTCATGAAGTTGGGTGTTGAGGTGCATGTACTGCATTGTGACAGAAAGTCACTTTACAACATCTTACAAGCCCAAAGTGGATTTTGAAAAAAGTTTCCACGAGTGCATGTTTTGGCCGTCTCAGCCAACTGTCATGAAATATGAAAAGTAAACGCGTCTTCACTTTTCCTTCATAGCTTGAAATTGGAAGGTCTTAGAAGCTTGAAACCAAGCGCATACAACACAAGGGGCCTCAATGAGCTACTGGCCGCTCACTGGTGGCTCCAGCGCACGCGGTTCAGTCGCATCATTCACTCTGATGTGGTGTTCATGAAGTTGGGTGTTGAGGTGCATGTACTGCATTGTGACAGAAAGTCACTTTACAACATCTTACAAGCCCAAAGTGGATTTTGAAAAAAGTTTCCACGAGTGCATGTTTTGGCCGTCTCAGCCAACTGTCATGAAATATGAAAAGTAAACGCGTCTTCACTTTTCCTTCATAGCATTGAAATTGGAAGGTCTTAGAAGCTTGAAACCAAGCGCATACAACACAAGGGGCCTCAATGAGCTACTGGCCGCTCACTGGTGGCTCCAGCGCACGCGGTTCAGTCGCATCATTCACTCTGATGTGGTGTTCATGAAGTTGGGTGTTGAGGTGCATGTACTGCATTGTGACAGAAAGTCACTTTACAACATCTTACAAGCCCAAAGTGGATTTTGAAAAAAGTTTCCACGAGTGCATGTTTTGGCCGTCTCAGCCAACTGTCATGAAATATGAAAAGTAAACGCGTCTTCACTTTTCCTTCATAGCTTGAAATTGGAAGGTCTTAGAAGCTTGAAACCAAGCGCATACAACACAAGGGGCCTCAATGAGCTACTGGCCGCTCACTGGTGGCTCCAGCGCACGCGGTTCAGTCGCATCATTCACTCTGATGTGGTGTTCATGAAGTTGGGTGTTGAGGTGCATGTACTGCATTGTGACAGAAAGTCACTTTACAACATCTTACAAGCCCAAAGTGGATTTTGAAAAAAGTTTCCACGAGTGCATGTTTTGGCCGTCTCAGCCAACTGTCATGAAATATGAAAAGTAAACGCGTCTTCACTTTTCCTTCATAGCTTGAAATTGGAAGGTCTTAGAAGCTTGAAACCAAGCGCATACAACACAAGGGGCCTCAATGAGCTACTGGCCGCTCACTGGTGGCTCCAGCGCACGCGGTTCAGTCGCATCATTCACTCTGATGTGGTGTTCATGAAGTTGGGTGTTGAGGTGCATGTACTGCATTGTGACAGAAAGTCACTTTACAACATCTTACAAGCCCAAAGTGGATTTTGAAAAAAGTTTCCACGAGTGCATGTTTTGGCCGTCTCAGCCAACTGTCATGAAATATGAAAAGTAAACGCGTCTTCACTTTTCCTTCATAGCTTGAAATTGGAAGGTCTTAGAAGCTTGAAACCAAGCGCATACAACACAAGGGGCCTCAATGAGCTACTGGCCGCTCACTGGTGGCTCCAGCGCACGCGGTTCAGTCGCATCATTCACTCTGATGTGGTGTTCATGAAGTTGGGTGTTGAGGTGCATGTACTGCATTGTGACAGAAAGTCACTTTACAACATCTTACAAGCCCAAAGTGGATTTTGAAAAAAGTTTCCACGAGTGCATGTTTTGGCCGTCTCAGCCAACTGTCATGAAATATGAAAAGTAAACGCGTCTTCACTTTTCCTTCATAGCTTGAAATTGGAAGGTCTTAGAAGCTTGAAACCAAGCGCATACAACACAAGGGGCCTCAATGAGCTACTGGCCGCTCACTGGTGGCTCCAGCGCACGCGGTTCAGTCGCATCATTCACTCTGATGTGGTGTTCATGAAGTTGGGTGTTGAGGTGCATGTACTGCATTGTGACAGAAAGTCACTTTACAACATCTTACAAGCCCAAAGTGGATTTTGAAAAAAGTTTCCACGAGTGCATGTTTTGGCCGTCTCAGCCAACTGTCATGAAATATGAAAAGTAAACGCGTCTTCACTTTTCCTTCATAGCTTGAAATTGGAAGGTCTTAGAAGCTTGAAACCAAGCGCATACAACACAAGGGGCCTCAATGAGCTACTGGCCGCTCACTGGTGGCTCCAGCGCACGCGGTTCAGTCGCATCATTCACTCTGATGTGGTGTTCATGAAGTTGGGTGTTGAGGTGCATGTACTGCATTGTGACAGAAAGTCACTTTACAACATCTTACAAGCCCAAAGTGGATTTTGAAAAAAGTTTCCACGAGTGCATGTTTTGGCCGTCTCAGCCAACTGTCATGAAATATGAAAAGTAAACGCGTCTTCACTTTTCCTTCATAGCTTGAAATTGGAAGGTCTTAGAAGCTTGAAACCAAGCGCATACAACACAAGGGGCCTCAATGAGCTACTGGCCGCTCACTGGTGGCTCCAGCGCACGCGGTTCAGTCGCATCATTCACTCTGATGTGGTGTTCATGAAGTTGGGTGTTGAGGTGCATGTACTGCATTGTGACAGAAAGTCACTTTACAACATCTTACAAGCCCAAAGTGGATTTTGAAAAAAGTTTCCACGAGTGCATGTTTTGGCCGTCTCAGCCAACTGTCATGAAATATGAAAAGTAAACGCGTCTTCACTTTTCCTTCATAGCTTGAAATTGGAAGGTCTTAGAAGCTTGAAACCAAGCGCATACAACACAAGGGGCCTCAATGAGCTACTGGCCGCTCACTGGTGGCTCCAGCGCACGCGGTTCAGTCGCATCATTCACTCTGATGTGGTGTTCATGAAGTTGGGTGTTGAGGTGCATGTACTGCATTGTGACAGAAAGTCACTTTACAACATCTTACAAGCCCAAAGTGGATTTTGAAAAAAGTTTCCACGAGTGCATGTTTTGGCCGTCTCAGCCAACTGTCATGAAATATGAAAAGTAAACGCGTCTTCACTTTTCCTTCATAGCTTGAAATTGGAAGGTCTTAGAAGCTTGAAACCAAGCGCATACAACACAAGGGGCCTCAATGAGCTACTGGCCGCTCACTGGTGGCTCCAGCGCACGCGGTTCAGTCGCATCATTCACTCTGATGTGGTGTTCATGAAGTTGGGTGTTGAGGTGCATGTACTGCATTGTGACAGAAAGTCACTTTACAACATCTTACAAGCCCAAAGTGGATTTTGAAAAAAGTTTCCACGAGTGCATGTTTTGGCCGTCTCAGCCAACTGTCATGAAATATGAAAAGTAAACGCGTCTTCACTTTTCCTTCATAGCTTGAAATTGGAAGGTCTTAGAAGCTTGAAACCAAGCGCATACAACACAAGGGGCCTCAATGAGCTACTGGCCGCTCACTGGTGGCTCCAGCGCACGCGGTTCAGTCGCATCATTCACTCTGATGTGGTGTTCATGAAGTTGGGTGTTGAGGTGCATGTACTGCATTGTGACAGAAAGTCACTTTACAACATCTTACAAGCCCAAAGTGGATTTTGAAAAAAGTTTCCACGAGTGCATGTTTTGGCCGTCTCAGCCAACTGTCATGAAATATGAAAAGTAAACGCGTCTTCACTTTTCCTTCATAGCTTGAAATTGGAAGGTCTTAGAAGCTTGAAACCAAGCGCATACAACACAAGGGGCCTCAATGAGCTACTGGCCGCTCACTGGTGGCTCCAGCGCACGCGGTTCAGTCGCATCATTCACTCTGATGTGGTGTTCATGAAGTTGGGTGTTGAGGTGCATGTACTGCATTGTGACAGAAAGTCACTTTACAACATCTTACAAGCCCAAAGTGGATTTTGAAAAAAGTTTCCACGAGTGCATGTTTTGGCCGTCTCAGCCAACTGTCATGAAATATGAAAAGTAAACGCGTCTTCACTTTTCCTTCATAGCTTGAAATTGGAAGGTCTTAGAAGCTTGAAACCAAGCGCATACAACACAAGGGGCCTCAATGAGCTACTGGCCGCTCACTGGTGGCTCCAGCGCACGCGGTTCAGTCGCATCATTCACTCTGATGTGGTGTTCATGAAGTTGGGTGTTGAGGTGCATGTACTGCATTGTGACAGAAAGTCACTTTACAACATCTTACAAGCCCAAAGTGGATTTTGAAAAAAGTTTCCACGAGTGCATGTTTTGGCCGTCTCAGCCAACTGTCATGAAATATGAAAAGTAAACGCGTCTTCACTTTTCCTTCATAGCTTGAAATTGGAAGGTCTTAGAAGCTTGAAACCAAGCGCATACAACACAAGGGGCCTCAATGAGCTACTGGCCGCTCACTGGTGGCTCCAGCGCACGCGGTTCAGTCGCATCATTCACTCTGATGTGGTGTTCATGAAGTTGGGTGTTGAGGTGCATGTACTGCATTGTGACAGAAAGTCACTTTACAACATCTTACAAGCCCAAAGTGGATTTTGAAAAAAGTTTCCACGAGTGCATGTTTTGGCCGTCTCAGCCAACTGTCATGAAATATGAAAAGTAAACGCGTCTTCACTTTTCCTTCATAGCTTGAAATTGGAAGGTCTTAGAAGCTTGAAACCAAGCGCATACAACACAAGGGGCCTCAATGAGCTACTGGCCGCTCACTGGTGGCTCCAGCGCACGCGGTTCAGTCGCATCATTCACTCTGATGTGGTGTTCATGAAGTTGGGTGTTGAGGTGCATGTACTGCATTGTGACAGAAAGTCACTTTACAACATCTTACAAGCCCAAAGTGGATTTTGAAAAAAGTTTCCACGAGTGCATGTTTTGGCCGTCTCAGCCAACTGTCATGAAATATGAAAAGTAAACGCGTCTTCACTTTTCCTTCATAGCTTGAAATTGGAAGGTCTTAGAAGCTTGAAACCAAGCGCATACAACACAAGGGGCCTCAATGAGCTACTGGCCGCTCACTGGTGGCTCCAGCGCACGCGGTTCAGTCGCATCATTCACTCTGATGTGGTGTTCATGAAGTTGGGTGTTGAGGTGCATGTACTGCATTGTGACAGAAAGTCACTTTACAACATCTTACAAGCCCAAAGTGGATTTTGAAAAAAGTTTCCACGAGTGCATGTTTTGGCCGTCTCAGCCAACTGTCATGAAATATGAAAAGTAAACGCGTCTTCACTTTTCCTTCATAGCTTGAAATTGGAAGGTCTTAGAAGCTTGAAACCAAGCGCATACAACACAAGGGGCCTCAATGAGCTACTGGCCGCTCACTGGTGGCTCCAGCGCACGCGGTTCAGTCGCATCATTCACTCTGATGTGGTGTTCATGAAGTTGGGTGTTGAGGTGCATGTACTGCATTGTGACAGAAAGTCACTTTACAACATCTTACAAGCCCAAAGTGGATTTTGAAAAAAGTTTCCACGAGTGCATGTTTTGGCCGTCTCAGCCAACTGTCATGAAATATGAAAAGTAAACGCGTCTTCACTTTTCCTTCATAGCTTGAAATTGGAAGGTCTTAGAAGCTTGAAACCAAGCGCATACAACACAAGGGGCCTCAATGAGCTACTGGCCGCTCACTGGTGGCTCCAGCGCACGCGGTTCAGTCGCATCATTCACTCTGATGTGGTGTTCATGAAGTTGGGTGTTGAGGTGCATGTACTGCATTGTGACAGAAAGTCACTTTACAACATCTTACAAGCCCAAAGTGGATTTTGAAAAAAGTTTCCACGAGTGCATGTTTTGGCCGTCTCAGCCAACTGTCATGAAATATGAAAAGTAAACGCGTCTTCACTTTTCCTTCATAGCTTGAAATTGGAAGGTCTTAGAAGCTTGAAACCAAGCGCATACAACACAAGGGGCCTCAATGAGCTACTGGCCGCTCACTGGTGGCTCCAGCGCACGCGGTTCAGTCGCATCATTCACTCTGATGTGGTGTTCATGAAGTTGGGTGTTGAGGTGCATGTACTGCATTGTGACAGAAAGTCACTTTACAACATCTTACAAGCCCAAAGTGGATTTTGAAAAAAGTTTCCACGAGTGCATGTTTTGGCCGTCTCAGCCAACTGTCATGAAATATGAAAAGTAAACGCGTCTTCACTTTTCCTTCATAGCTTGAAATTGGAAGGTCTTAGAAGCTTGAAACCAAGCGCATACAACACAAGGGGCCTCAATGAGCTACTGGCCGCTCACTGGTGGCTCCAGCGCACGCGGTTCAGTCGCATCATTCACTCTGATGTGGTGTTCATGAAGTTGGGTGTTGAGGTGCATGTACTGCATTGTGACAGAAAGTCACTTTACAACATCTTACAAGCCCAAAGTGGATTTTGAAAAAAGTTTCCACGAGTGCATGTTTTGGCCGTCTCAGCCAACTGTCATGAAATATGAAAAGTAAACGCGTCTTCACTTTTCCTTCATAGCTTGAAATTGGAAGGTCTTAGAAGCTTGAAACCAAGCGCATACAACACAAGGGGCCTCAATGAGCTACTGGCCGCTCACTGGTGGCTCCAGCGCACGCGGTTCAGTCGCATCATTCACTCTGATGTGGTGTTCATGAAGTTGGGTGTTGAGGTGCATGTACTGCATTGTGACAGAAAGTCACTTTACAACATCTTACAAGCCCAAAGTGGATTTTGAAAAAAGTTTCCACGAGTGCATGTTTTGGCCGTCTCAGCCAACTGTCATGAAATATGAAAAGTAAACGCGTCTTCACTTTTCCTTCATAGCTTGAAATTGGAAGGTCTTAGAAGCTTGAAACCAAGCGCATACAACACAAGGGGCCTCAATGAGCTACTGGCCGCTCACTGGTGGCTCCAGCGCACGCGGTTCAGTCGCATCATTCACTCTGATGTGGTGTTCATGAAGTTGGGTGTTGAGGTGCATGTACTGCATTGTGACAGAAAGTCACTTTACAACATCTTACAAGCCCAAAGTGGATTTTGAAAAAAGTTTCCACGAGTGCATGTTTTGGCCGTCTCAGCCAACTGTCATGAAATATGAAAAGTAAACGCGTCTTCACTTTTCCTTCATAGCTTGAAATTGGAAGGTCTTAGAAGCTTGAAACCAAGCGCATACAACACAAGGGGCCTCAATGAGCTACTGGCCGCTCACTGGTGGCTCCAGCGCACGCGGTTCAGTCGCATCATTCACTCTGATGTGGTGTTCATGAAGTTGGGTGTTGAGGTGCATGTACTGCATTGTGACAGAAAGTCACTTTACAACATCTTACAAGCCCAAAGTGGATTTTGAAAAAAGTTTCCACGAGTGCATGTTTTGGCCGTCTCAGCCAACTGTCATGAAATATGAAAAGTAAACGCGTCTTCACTTTTCCTTCATAGCTTGAAATTGGAAGGTCTTAGAAGCTTGAAACCAAGCGCATACAACACAAGGGGCCTCAATGAGCTACTGGCCGCTCACTGGTGGCTCCAGCGCACGCGGTTCAGTCGCATCATTCACTCTGATGTGGTGTTCATGAAGTTGGGTGTTGAGGTGCATGTACTGCATTGTGACAGAAAGTCACTTTACAACATCTTACAAGCCCAAAGTGGATTTTGAAAAAAGTTTCCACGAGTGCATGTTTTGGCCGTCTCAGCCAACTGTCATGAAATATGAAAAGTAAACGCGTCTTCACTTTTCCTTCATAGCTTGAAATTGGAAGGTCTTAGAAGCTTGAAACCAAGCGCATACAACACAAGGGGCCTCAATGAGCTACTGGCCGCTCACTGGTGGCTCCAGCGCACGCGGTTCAGTCGCATCATTCACTCTGATGTGGTGTTCATGAAGTTGGGTGTTGAGGTGCATGTACTGCATTGTGACAGAAAGTCACTTTACAACATCTTACAAGCCCAAAGTGGATTTTGAAAAAAGTTTCCACGAGTGCATGTTTTGGCCGTCTCAGCCAACTGTCATGAAATATGAAAAGTAAACGCGTCTTCACTTTTCCTTCATAGCTTGAAATTGGAAGGTCTTAGAAGCTTGAAACCAAGCGCATACAACACAAGGGGCCTCAATGAGCTACTGGCCGCTCACTGGTGGCTCCAGCGCACGCGGTTCAGTCGCATCATTCACTCTGATGTGGTGTTCATGAAGTTGGGTGTTGAGGTGCATGTACTGCATTGTGACAGAAAGTCACTTTACAACATCTTACAAGCCCAAAGTGGATTTTGAAAAAAGTTTCCACGAGTGCATGTTTTGGCCGTCTCAGCCAACTGTCATGAAATATGAAAAGTAAACGCGTCTTCACTTTTCCTTCATAGCTTGAAATTGGAAGGTCTTAGAAGCTTGAAACCAAGCGCATACAACACAAGGGGCCTCAATGAGCTACTGGCCGCTCACTGGTGGCTCCAGCGCACGCGGTTCAGTCGCATCATTCACTCTGATGTGGTGTTCATGAAGTTGGGTGTTGAGGTGCATGTACTGCATTGTGACAGAAAGTCACTTTACAACATCTTACAAGCCCAAAGTGGATTTTGAAAAAAGTTTCCACGAGTGCATGTTTTGGCCGTCTCAGCCAACTGTCATGAAATATGAAAAGTAAACGCGTCTTCACTTTTCCTTCATAGCTTGAAATTGGAAGGTCTTAGAAGCTTGAAACCAAGCGCATACAACACAAGGGGCCTCAATGAGCTACTGGCCGCTCACTGGTGGCTCCAGCGCACGCGGTTCAGTCGCATCATTCACTCTGATGTGGTGTTCATGAAGTTGGGTGTTGAGGTGCATGTACTGCATTGTGACAGAAAGTCACTTTACAACATCTTACAAGCCCAAAGTGGATTTTGAAAAAAGTTTCCACGAGTGCATGTTTTGGCCGTCTCAGCCAACTGTCATGAAATATGAAAAGTAAACGCGTCTTCACTTTTCCTTCATAGCTTGAAATTGGAAGGTCTTAGAAGCTTGAAACCAAGCGCATACAACACAAGGGGCCTCAATGAGCTACTGGCCGCTCACTGGTGGCTCCAGCGCACGCGGTTCAGTCGCATCATTCACTCTGATGTGGTGTTCATGAAGTTGGGTGTTGAGGTGCATGTACTGCATTGTGACAGAAAGTCACTTTACAACATCTTACAAGCCCAAAGTGGATTTTGAAAAAAGTTTCCACGAGTGCATGTTTTGGCCGTCTCAGCCAACTGTCATGAAATATGAAAAGTAAACGCGTCTTCACTTTTCCTTCATAGCTTGAAATTGGAAGGTCTTAGAAGCTTGAAACCAAGCGCATACAACACAAGGGGCCTCAATGAGCTACTGGCCGCTCACTGGTGGCTCCAGCGCACGCGGTTCAGTCGCATCATTCACTCTGATGTGGTGTTCATGAAGTTGGGTGTTGAGGTGCATGTACTGCATTGTGACAGAAAGTCACTTTACAACATCTTACAAGCCCAAAGTGGATTTTGAAAAAAGTTTCCACGAGTGCATGTTTTGGCCGTCTCAGCCAACTGTCATGAAATATGAAAAGTAAACGCGTCTTCACTTTTCCTTCATAGCTTGAAATTGGAAGGTCTTAGAAGCTTGAAACCAAGCGCATACAACACAAGGGGCCTCAATGAGCTACTGGCCGCTCACTGGTGGCTCCAGCGCACGCGGTTCAGTCGCATCATTCACTCTGATGTGGTGTTCATGAAGTTGGGTGTTGAGGTGCATGTACTGCATTGTGACAGAAAGTCACTTTACAACATCTTACAAGCCCAAAGTGGATTTTGAAAAAAGTTTCCACGAGTGCATGTTTTGGCCGTCTCAGCCAACTGTCATGAAATATGAAAAGTAAACGCGTCTTCACTTTTCCTTCATAGCTTGAAATTGGAAGGTCTTAGAAGCTTGAAACCAAGCGCATACAACACAAGGGGCCTCAATGAGCTACTGGCCGCTCACTGGTGGCTCCAGCGCACGCGGTTCAGTCGCATCATTCACTCTGATGTGGTGTTCATGAAGTTGGGTGTTGAGGTGCATGTACTGCATTGTGACAGAAAGTCACTTTACAACATCTTACAAGCCCAAAGTGGATTTTGAAAAAAGTTTCCACGAGTGCATGTTTTGGCCGTCTCAGCCAACTGTCATGAAATATGAAAAGTAAACGCGTCTTCACTTTTCCTTCATAGCTTGAAATTGGAAGGTCTTAGAAGCTTGAAACCAAGCGCATACAACACAAGGGGCCTCAATGAGCTCTGGCCGCTCACTGGTGGCTCCAGCGCACGCGGTTCAGTCGCATCATTCACTCTGATGTGGTGTTCATGAAGTTCCGGTGTTGAGGTGCATGTACTGCATTGTGACAGAAAGTCACTTTACAACATCTTACAAGCCCAAAGTGGATTTTGAAAAAAGTTTCCACGAGTGCATGTTTTGGCCGTCTCAGCCAACTGTCATGAAATATGAAAAGTAAACGCGTCTTCACTTTTCCTTCATAGCTTGAAATTGGAAGGTCTTAGAAGCTTGAAACCAAGCGCATACAACACAAGGGGCCTCAATGAGCTACTGGCCGCTCACTGGTGGCTCCAGCGCACGCGGTTCAGTCGCATCATTCACTCTGATGTGGTGTTCATGAAGTTGGGTGTTGAGGTGCATGTACTGCATTGTGACAGAAAGTCACTTTACAACATCTTACAAGCCCAAAGTGGATTTTGAAAAAAGTTTCCACGAGTGCATGTTTTGGCCGTCTCAGCCAACTGTCATGAAATATGAAAAGTAAACGCGTCTTCACTTTTCCTTCATAGCTTGAAATTGGAAGGTCTTAGAAGCTTGAAACCAAGCGCATACAACACAAGGGGCCTCAATGAGCTACTGGCCGCTCACTGGTGGCTCCAGCGCACGCGGTTCAGTCGCATCATTCACTCTGATGTGGTGTTCATGAAGTTGGGTGTTGAGGTGCATGTACTGCATTGTGACAGAAAGTCACTTTACAACATCTTACAAGCCCAAAGTGGATTTTGAAAAAAGTTTCCACGAGTGCATGTTTTGGCCGTCTCAGCCAACTGTCATGAAATATGAAAAGTAAACGCGTCTTCACTTTTCCTTCATAGCTTGAAATTGGAAGGTCTTAGAAGCTTGAAACCAAGCGCATACAACACAAGGGGCCTCAATGAGCTACTGGCCGCTCACTGGTGGCTCCAGCGCACGCGGTTCAGTCGCATCATTCACTCTGATGTGGTGTTCATGAAGTTGGGTGTTGAGGTGCATGTACTGCATTGTGACAGAAAGTCACTTTACAACATCTTACAAGCCCAAAGTGGATTTTGAAAAAAGTTTCCACGAGTGCATGTTTTGGCCGTCTCAGCCAACTGTCATGAAATATGAAAAGTAAACGCGTCTTCACTTTTCCTTCATAGCTTGAAATTGGAAGGTCTTAGAAGCTGAAACCAAGCGCATACAACACAAGGGGCCTCAATGAGCTACTGGCCGCTCACTGGTGGCTCCAGCGCACGCGGTTCAGTCGCATCATTCACTCTGATGTGGTGTTCATGAAGTTGGGTGTTGAGGTGCATGTACTGCATTGTGACAGAAAGTCACTTTACAACATCTTACAAGCCCAAAGTGGATTTTGAAAAAAGTTTCCACGAGTGCATGTTTTGGCCGTCTCAGCCAACTGTCATGAAATATGAAAAGTAAACGCGTCTTCACTTTTCCTTCATAGCTTGAAATTGGAAGGTCTTAGAAGCTTGAAACCAAGCGCATACAACACAAGGGGCCTCAATGAGCTACTGGCCGGCTCACTGGTGGCTCCAGCGCACGCGGTTCAGTCGCATCATTCACTCTGATGTGGTGTTCATGAAGTTGGGTGTTGAGGTGCATGTACTGCATTGTGACAGAAAGTCACTTTACAACATCTTACAAGCCCAAAGTGGATTTTGAAAAAAGTTTCCACGAGTGCATGTTTTGGCCGTCTCAGCCAACTGTCATGAAATATGAAAAGTAAACGCGTCTTCACTTTTCCTTCATAGCTTGAAATTGGAAGGTCTTAGAAGCTTGAAACCAAGCGCATACAACACAAGGGGCCTCAATGAGCTACTGGCCGCTCACTGGTGGCTCCAGCGCACGCGGTTCAGTCGCATCATTCACTCTGATGTGGTGTTCATGAAGTTGGGTGTTGAGGTGCATGTACTGCATTGTGACAGAAAGTCACTTTACAACATCTTACAAGCCCAAAGTGGATTTTGAAAAAAGTTTCCACGAGTGCATGTTTTGGCCGTCTCAGCCAACTGTCATGAAATATGAAAAGTAAACGCGTCTTCACTTTTCCTTCATAGCTTGAAATTGGAAGGTCTTAGAAGCTTGAAACCAAGCGCATACAACACAAGGGGCATCAATGAGCTACTGGCCGCTCACTGGTGGCTCCAGCGCACGCGGTTCAGTCGCATCATTCACTCTGATGTGGTGTTCATGAAGTTGGGTGTTGAGGTGCATGTACTGCATTGTGACAGAAAGTCACTTTACAACATCTTACAAGCCCAAAGTGGATTTTGAAAAAAGTTTCCACGAGTGCATGTTTTGGCCGTCTCAGCCAACTGTCATGAAATATGAAAAGTAAACGCGTCTTCACTTTTCCTTCATAGCTTGAAATTGGAAGGTCTTAGAAGCTTGAAACCAAGCGCATACAACACAAGGGGCCTCAATGAGCTACTGGCCGCTCACTGGTGGCTCCAGCGCACGCGGTTCAGTCGCATCATTCACTCTGATGTGGTGTTCATGAAGTTGGGTGTTGAGGTGCATGTACTGCATTGTGACAGAAAGTCACTTTACAACATCTTACAAGCCCAAAGTGGATTTTGAAAAAAGTTTCCACGAGTGCATGTTTTGGCCGTCTCAGCCAACTGTCATGAAATATGAAAAGTAAACGCGTCTTCACTTTTCCTTCATAGCTTGAAATTGGAAGGTCTTAGAAGCTTGAAACCAAGCGCATACAACACAAGGGGCCTCAATGAGCTACTGGCCGCTCACTGGTGGCTCCAGCGCACGCGGTTCAGTCGCATCATTCACTCTGATGTGGTGTTCATGAAGTTGGGTGTTGAGGTGCATGTACTGCATTGTGACAGAAAGTCACTTTACAACATCTTACAAGCCCAAAGTGGATTTTGAAAAAAGTTTCCACGAGTGCATGTTTTGGCCGTCTCAGCCAACTGTCATGAAATATGAAAAGTAAACGCGTCTTCACTTTTCCTTCATAGCTTGAAATTGGAAGGTCTTAGAAGCTTGAAACCAAGCGCATACAACACAAGGGGCCTCAATGAGCTACTGGCCGGCTCACTGGTGGCTCCAGCGCACGCGGTTCAGTCGCATCATTCACTCTGATGTGGTGTTCATGAAGTTGGGTGTTGAGGTGCATGTACTGCATTG
The DNA here is from genome assembly GCF_963854185.1 of Sardina pilchardus. Taxonomy (NCBI): domain Eukaryota; kingdom Metazoa; phylum Chordata; class Actinopteri; order Clupeiformes; family Clupeidae; genus Sardina; species Sardina pilchardus. The sequence continues at coordinate 5,512 of NW_026910829.1, read as the reverse complement.
TGACAGAAAGTCACTTTACAACATCTTACAAGCCCAAAGTGGATTTTGAAAAAAGTTTCCACGAGTGCATGTTTTGGCCGTCTCAGCCAACTGTCATGAAATATGAAAAGTAAACGCGTCTTCACTTTTCCTTCATAGCTTGAAATTGGAAAGGTCTTAGAAGCTTGAAACCAAGCGCATACAACACAAGGGGCCTCAATGAGCTACTGGCCGCTCACTGGTGGCTCCAGCGCACGCGGTTCAGTCGCATCATTCACTCTGATGTGGTGTTCATGAAGTTGGGTGTTGAGGTGCATGTACTGCATTGTGACAGAAAGTCACTTTACAACATCTTACAAGCCCAAAGTGGATTTTGAAAAAAGTTTCCACGAGTGCATGTTTTGGCCGTCTCAGCCAACTGTCATGAAATATGAAAAGTAAACGCGTCTTCACTTTTCCTTCATAGCTTGAAATTGGAAGGTCTTAGAAGCTTGAAACCAAGCGCATACAACACAAGGGGCCTCAATGAGCTACTGGCCGCTCACTGGTGGCTCCAGCGCACGCGGTTTCAGTCGCATCATTCACTCTGATGTGGTGTTCATGAAGTTGGGTGTTGAGGTGCATGTACTGCATTGTGACAGAAAGTCACTTTACAACATCTTACAAGCCCAAAGTGGATTTTGAAAAAAGTTTCCACGAGTGCATGTTTTGGCCGTCTCAGCCAACTGTCATGAAATATGAAAAGTAAACGCGTCTTCACTTTTCTTCATAGCTTGAAATTGGAAGGTCTTAGAAGCTTGAAACCAAGCGCATACAACACAAGGGGCCATCAATGAGCTACTGGCCGCTCACTGGTGGCTCCAGCGCACGCGGTTCAGTCGCATCATTCACTCTGATGTGGTGTTCATGAAGTTGGGTGTTGAGGTGCATGTACTGCATTGTGACAGAAAGTCACTTTACAACATCTTACAAGCCCAAAGTGGATTTTGAAAAAAGTTTCCACGAGTGCATGTTTTGGCCGTCTCAGCCAACTGTCATGAAATATGAAAAGTAAACGCGTCTTCACTTTTCCTTCATAGCTTGAAATTGGAAGGTCTTAGAAGCTTGAAACCAAGCGCATACAACACAAGGGGCCTCAATGAGCTACTGGCCGCTCACTGGTGGCTCCAGCGCACGCGGTTCAGTCGCATCATTCACTCTGATGTGGTGTTCATGAAGTTGGGTGTTGAGGTGCATGTACTGCATTGTGACAGAAAGTCACTTTACAACATCTTACAAGCCCAAAGTGGATTTTGAAAAAAGTTTCCACGAGTGCATGTTTTGGCCGTCTCAGCCAACTGTCATGAAATATGAAAAGTAAACGCGTCTTCACTTTTCCTTCATAGCTTGAAATTGGAAGGTCTTAGAAGCTTGAAACCAAGCGCATACAACACAAGGGGCCTCAATGAGCTACTGGCCGCTCACTGGTGGCTCCAGCGCACGCGGTTCAGTCGCATCATTCACTCTGATGTGGTGTTCATGAAGTTGGGTGTTGAGGTGCATGTACTGCATTGTGACAGAAAGTCACTTACAACATCTTACAAGCCCAAAGTGGATTTTGAAAAAAGTTTCCACGAGTGCATGTTTTGGCCGTCTCAGCCAACTGTCATGAAATATGAAAAGTAAACGCGTCTTCACTTTTCCTTCATAGCTTGAAATTGGAAGGTCTTAGAAGCTTGAAACCAAGCGCATACAACACAAGGGGCCTCAATGAGCTACTGGCCGCTCACTGGTGGCTCCAGCGCACGCGGTTCAGTCGCATCATTCACTCTGATGTGGTGTTCATGAAGTTGGGTGTTGAGGTGCATGTACTGCATTGTGACAGAAAGTCACTTTACAACATCTTACAAGCCCAAAGTGGATTTTGAAAAAAGTTTCCACGAGTGCATGTTTTGGCCGTCTCAGCCAACTGTCATGAAATATGAAAAGTAAACGCGTCTTCACTTTTCCTTCATAGCTTGAAATTGGAAGGTCTTAGAAGCTTGAAACCAAGCGCATACAACACAAGGGGCCTCAATGAGCTACTGGCCGCTCACTGGTGGCTCCAGCGCACGCGGTTCAGTCGCATCATTCACTCTGATGTGGTGTTCATGAAGTTGGGTGTTGAGGTGCATGTACTGCATTGTGACAGAAAGTCACTTTACAACATCTTACAAGCCCAAAGTGGATTTTGAAAAAAGTTTCCACGAGTGCATGTTTTGGCCGTCTCAGCCAACTGTCATGAAATATGAAAAGTAAACGCGTCTTCACTTTTCCTTCATAGCTTGAAATTGGAAGGTCTTAGAAGCTTGAAACCAAGCGCATACAACACAAGGGGCCTCAATGAGCTACTGGCCGCTCACTGGTGGCTCCAGCGCACGCGGTTCAGTCGCATCATTCACTCTGATGTGGTGTTCATGAAGTTGGGTGTTGAGGTGCATGTACTGCATTGTGACAGAAAGTCACTTTACAACATCTTACAAGCCCAAAGTGGATTTTGAAAAAAGTTTCCACGAGTGCATGTTTTGGCCGTCTCAGCCAACTGTCATGAAATATGAAAAGTAAACGCGTCTTCACTTTTCCTTCATAGCTTGAAATTGGAAGGTCTTAGAAGCTTGAAACCAAGCGCATACAACACAAGGGGCCTCAATGAGCTACTGGCCGCTCACTGGTGGCTCCAGCGCACGCGGTTCAGTCGCATCATTCACTCTGATGTGGTGTTCATGAAGTTGGGTGTTGAGGTGCATGTACTGCATTGTGACAGAAAGTCACTTTACAACATCTTACAAGCCCAAAGTGGATTTTGAAAAAAGTTTCCACGAGTGCATGTTTTGGCCGTCTCAGCCAACTGTCATGAAATATGAAAAGTAAACGCGTCTTCACTTTTCCTTCATAGCTTGAAATTGGAAGGTCTTAGAAGCTTGAAACCAAGCGCATACAACACAAGGGGCCTCAATGAGCTACTGGCCGCTCACTGGTGGCTCCAGCGCACGCGGTTCAGTCGCATCATTCACTCTGATGTGGTGTTCATGAAGTTGGGTGTTGAGGTGCATGTACTGCATTGTGACAGAAAGTCACTTTACAACATCTTACAAGCCCAAAGTGGATTTTGAAAAAAGTTTCCACGAGTGCATGTTTTGGCCGTCTCAGCCAACTGTCATGAAATATGAAAAGTAAACGCGTCTTCACTTTTCCTTCATAGCTTGAAATTGGAAGGTCTTAGAAGCTTGAAACCAAGCGCATACAACACAAGGGGCCTCAATGAGCTACTGGCCGGCTCACTGGTGGCTCCAGCGCACGCGGTTCAGTCGCATCATTCACTCTGATGTGGTGTTCATGAAGTTGGGTGTTGAGGTGCATGTACTGCATTGTGACAGAAAGTCACTTTACAACATCTTACAAGCCCAAAGTGGATTTTGAAAAAAGTTTCCACGAGTGCATGTTTTGGCCGTCTCAGCCAACTGTCATGAAATATGAAAAGTAAACGCGTCTTCACTTTTCCTTCATAGCTTGAAATTGGAAGGTCTTAGAAGCTTGAAACCAAGCGCATACAACACAAGGGGCCTCAATGAGCTACTGGCCGCTCACTGGTGGCTCCAGCGCACGCGGTTCAGTCGCATCATTCACTCTGATGTGGTGTTCATGAAGTTGGGTGTTGAGGTGCATGTACTGCATTGTGACAGAAAGTCACTTTACAACATCTTACAAGCCCAAAGTGGATTTTGAAAAAAGTTTCCACGAGTGCATGTTTTGGCCGTCTCAGCCAACTGTCATGAAATATGAAAAGTAAACGCGTCTTCACTTTTCCTTCATAGCTTGAAATTGGAAGGTCTTAGAAGCTTGAAACCAAGCGCATACAACACAAGGGGCCTCAATGAGCTACTGGCGGCTCACTGGTGGCTCCAGCGCACGCGGTTCAGTCGCATCATTCACTCTGATGTGGTGTTCATGAAGTTGGGTGTTGAGGTGCATGTACTGCATTGAGACAGAAAGTCACTTTACAACATCTTACAAGCCCAAAGTGGATTTTGAAAAAAGTTTCCACGAGTGCATGTTTTGGCCGTCTCAGCCAACTGTCATGAAATATGAAAAGTAAACGCGTCTTCACTTTTCCTTCATAGCTTGAAATTGGAAGGTCTTAGAAGCTTGAAACCAAGCGCATACAACACAAGGGGCCTCAATGAGCTACTGGCCGCTCACTGGTGGCTCCAGCGCACGCGGTTCAGTCGCATCATTCACTCTGATGTGGTGTTCATGAAGTTGGGTGTTGAGGTGCATGTACTGCATTGTGACAGAAAGTCACTTTACAACATCTTACAAGCCCAAAGTGGATTTTGAAAAAAGTTTCCACGAGTGCATGTTTTGGCCGTCTCAGCCAACTGTCATGAAATATGAAAAGTAAACGCGTCTTCACTTTTCCTTCATAGCTTGAAATTGGAAGGTCTTAGAAGCTTGAAACCAAGCGCATACAACACAAGGGGCCTCAATGAGCTACTGGCGGCTCACTGGTGGCTCCAGCGCACGCGGTTCAGTCGCATCATTCACTCTGATGTGGTGTTCATGAAGTTGGGTGTTGAGGTGCATGTACTGCATTGTGACAGAAAGTCACTTTACAACATCTTACAAGCCCAAAGTGGATTTTGAAAAAAGTTTCCACGAGTGCATGTTTTGGCCGTCTCAGCCAACTGTCATGAAATATGAAAAGTAAACGCGTCTTCACTTTTCCTTCATAGCTTGAAATTGGAAGGTCTTAGAAGCTTGAAACCAAGCGCATACAACACAAGGGGCCTCAATGAGCTACTGGCGGCTCACTGGTGGCTCCAGCGCACGCGGTTCAGTCGCATCATTCACTCTGATGTGGTGTTCATGAAGTTGGGTGTTGAGGTGCATGTACTGCATTGTGACAGAAAGTCACTTTACAACATCTTACAAGCCCAAAGTGGATTTTGAAAAAAGTTTCCACGAGTGCATGTTTTGGCCGTCTCAGCCAACTGTCATGAAATATGTATACGCGTCTTCACTTTTCCTTCATAGCTTGAAATTGGAAGGTCTTAGAAGCTTTGAAACCAAGCGCATACAACACAAGGGGCCTCAATGAGCTACTGCGGCTCACTGTGGCTCAGCGCACGCGTTCAGCGCATCATCTCGATGTGGTGTTCATGAAGTTGGGTGTTGTGGTGCATGTACTGCATTGTGACAGAAAGTCACTTACAACATCTACAAGCCCAAAGTGGATTTTGAAAAAAGTTTCCACGAGTGCATGTTTTGCCGTCTCAGCCAACTGTCATGAAATATGAAAAGTAAACGCTCTTCACTTTTCCTTCATAGCTGAAAGGACTGCCTGGCGCCCGCATCATTCACTCTGATGTGGTGTTCATGAAGTTGGGTGTTGAGGTGCATGTACTGCATTGTGACAGAAAGTCACTTTACAACATCTTACAAGCCCAAAGTGGATTTTGAAAAAAGTTTCCACGAGTGCATGTTTTGGCCGTCTCAGCCAACTGTCATGAAATAT